>NC_084532.1:1870500-1888000 GCF_024500275.1 Phycodurus eques | reverse complement strand
CCACCTTAAATTCCTCTGTCACACCAACAGCACACCTCACCACTGTTCTGCTGCCCTCATACATGTCCTTTATTATTCTAACATACTTCTCTGCCACTCCAGACTTCCGCATGCAGTACCACAGTTCCTCTCTGGGTACTCTGTCATAGGCTTTCTCAAGATCCACAGACACACAATGTCGCTCCTTCTGATCTTCTCTGTACTTTTCCATCAACATCCTCAAGGCAAAGAATGCATCTGTGGTACTCTTTCTAGGCATGAAACCATACTGTTGCTCGCAAATACTCACTTCAAATACTACTTCGTCTAGCTCCTTCCTGAATACACAATATATCAAACTTTCTCCTAATCATCATGTCAACCAACTCCTGAGATTTTCCTGTCATAGTCTCCACATTCAATTCTAGGCTCTGTGCGTTCCTCTTCTCCTTCTGCCTAAGAACGTGCTTTCCACCTCTCCGTCTGCGACCCAAAGTAGCTGAATTTCCACCGGCGCCATGCAGGTTTACGGTGCCGGTGGCGGATGTTGTTAACCTGGTCCACGACCGATCCGGTATGGAATTCTTTCGATGAACGCCCATATTTGTTTGGCAAAGTTTTAAGCCCGATGCCCTTCCTGATGTAACTCTCTGCATTTATCCGGGCTTGGGGCCAGCCTAAAGTTTGCACTGGCTTGTGCCCCACACAGGGCTGCATTTAAATGGACTCTTATGCACTCTTGATTAATATTGTACAGCACCGTGCTCTGTGATGTGTCCCACTCAACATCCATTGCAGCCTGGTCATCCACAAAGGGAGATCCCTCCATCTGTGGTCACACCTAAATTTTTCTTCATTTCTCCCCCAATTGGGGTTTTGAGTTCTTCCCTGTCCGATTGGCGGGGGGATGTTGTCACTGTCAAATGTGGGCCTGTGAGGCCATTTTTAGATTTTGTAATAATTAAGGGTTATACAACTTGCTATTGGTGTCATTTTTAGTCAATATTGCCACACGCTTGAGGCAACACTGCTAGTTTGCTGCCCAAACCCATTGATTTGAAGCAGCACATCGACTGTCCTACCAGGCAAAATCACATTTTGGACCACTGCTATACTACGCTAAAAAACACATACCGTGCTATACCTTGTGCAGCCCTGGGCTAGTCTGATCACTGCTTGATTCACTTAATACTGGCAAGAACTTAAATGCGCAAAGCCTACAGTGAAAACAGTGAAAAGGTGGACCAATGAAGCGAAGATGGAACTTCAAAGCTGTTTAGACTGCACAGACTGGAGTGTCTTTGTAAATAAAGCTGGCAGCCTGGATGAATATACGAACACTGTCACATTCTATATCAGATTCTGTGAAGAGGTTTGTGTACCAACAAAGTCATTTCACACATTCAACAACAACAACAAGCTGTGGTTCATTGCCAAACTTAAGCAGCTTCGCCAAGCCAAGGGGGAGGCATATCAGAGTGGGGACAGGGCCTTGTATAATCGCGCTAGAAACCTGCTGACTAAAGAAATTAACATTGCAAAGAGGAACTATGCAGCAAAGTTGGAAAAACAGTTTAGCGTTAACGACTCAAAATCAGTCTGGCATGCATTCCAATCACTGAAAAATTCCAAGCGGCGATCTCCCCAAGCAGAGAACAATAGCACACGAGCCCACAACTTGAATACCTTCCACTGCAGATTTGAAAAGGACAGTTTCACACCACACACCCAACCAGCCGCACCTCCGACCACAATCAAACCTCTGACTTCTGCGTTAACCATCCACGAACAGGATGTGAGACGCATTTTCAAACAACAAAAGATTAACAAAGCGGCAGGTCCAGACCATGTGTCCCCATCCTGCCTCAAAGTCTGCGCGGACCAGCTTGCTCCGGTCTTCACACAGATATTCAATAGATCTCTGGAACTGTGCGAAGTACCATCCTGTTTCAAACGCTCCACCATCATTCCAGTCCCCAAGAAACCTACAATCTCTGGTCTAAATGACTACAGGCCTGTCCCCTTGACATCTGTGGTCATGAAGTCCTTTGAACGTCTCGTGCTGGACCACCTCAAGAGCGTCACAGGTCCCCTACTGGACTCCCTGCAGTTTGCCTACCGAGCGAACAGGTTTGCGGATGATGCAGTGAACATGGGACTGCACTTCATCCAAGAACACCTCGACAGTGCAGGGACTTACGCGAAGATCCTGTTCATGGACTTCAGCTCAGCGTTCAACACCATCATCCCTGAACTCCTTCCATCCAAGCTTCTCCAGCTCAGCGTATCACCTGCCATCTGCCAGTGGATTTACAGCTTCCTGACGGGCAGGACACAGCAGGTGAGGCTGGGGGAGGCCACTTCATCCACACGCAGCATCAGCACTGGGGTGCCCCAAGGTTGTGTCCTCTCTCCGCTGCTCTTCTTTCTCTACACGAACGACTACACCTCAACGCACCCGGCTGTCAAACTCCTGAAGTTTGCAGATGACACCACTGTCATCGGCCTGATCAAGGACGATGACGAGTCTACATACGACAGGAAGTGGAGCAGCTAGAGCTGTAGTGCGGCCGACACAACCTGGAGCTGAATTCGCTCAAGACTGTAGAGATGATTGTGTACTTCAGGAAGCATCCTTTCCGACAGCTGCCCCTCACGCTGTCCAGCTGCCTTGGGTCAACCGTCGAGACCTTCAAGTTCCTGAGAATTACAGTCTCTCAGGACCTGAAGTGGGCGACCAACATCAACTCCGTCCTCAAAAAGGCCCAGCAGAGGATGTACTTCCTGCGGCTTCTGAGGAAGCACGGCCTGCCACAGGAGCTGCTGAGGCAGTTCTACACAGCGGTCATCGAATCAGTACTGTGTTCTTCCATCACAGTCTGGTTTGGACAAACTCCGACTGCAAAACTGCTGAAAGGATTGTCGGTACCCCCCTACCCACCCTTGAGGACTTCCAAGCTGCCAGAACTAAGACTAAAACGTGCAAAATCCTCTCTGACCCTCCACATCCCGGTCACCAGCTCTTCCAGCTCCTTCCCTCAGTTAGGCGTTACCGATCAATGCAAACTAGAACTAGCAGACATTCCAACAGCTTCTTCCCTCTTGCAATCAACTTCTTAAACACCTGACCTACAATTCCATGACAACATGCTGGCAATTTTTTTACTTGCGTTTGTTGTCACATTTCTGTGGGGCCAATTATACATTACTCGTGCACTCACTGTAGTAGTCTCGCCACGCTGCACTATTTGCATATCTGTTGTTGACCAATACTGGCCACTCATGCCAGAGTAGCATCTGCTCCATTTGCACACTGATTGAGGAGTATCTGCTACATTTGCACAATCAACATTTTCCCAGATTATCGCACTACTCCCTTGAAGTCTCGGCGCCCTTTGCACAATGGTCATTGCACCAGACTATTGCAATATCAGTCTTTCGAACTCCTCTGAGTGCTGGAGGACTCCACATCTTTTTGCACAATTGTCAAAAAATAAATAAAAAAACGTACTGGCATTACCAGATAACTAGCAACCCTTTATTGCTCAGTGACTGTTTTTTGTCAATGTTTTTATGTCTCAAAAGTGTTCTCTGTCTATTGACTGTCTGTTGTTGTCCTAGAGCGGCTCCAACTCCCGGAGACAAATTCCTTGTGTGTTTTTTGGACATACTTGGCAAATAAAGATGATTCTGATTTTCACACAAGTCTTTGAGGTCGACTGCCAATTCCTTTGACTTCATGCTTGCTTTGTGCTGACATGCATGGTCAACCCCGACAGACAATTCCTTTGACTTCATGCTTGATTTATGCTCTGACATGGATAGTTAACCTTTACAGTGGATATTGTGTTTCAATCTTTGCTGCCCCTCACGGTGTCCAACTACCCTGGGTCAACCGTCGAGACCTTCACGTTCCTGGGAATTACAGTTTTTCAGAACCTTAAGTGGGAGACCAACATCACCTCCATCCTCAAAAAGGCCCAGCAAATGTTCTACTTCCTGCGGCTTCTGAGGAAGCTCGGCCTGCCACGGGAGCTGTTGAGGCAGTTCTACACAGCAGTCATCGAATCAGTCCTGTGTTCATCCATCACAGTCTGCTTTGGTGCTACCACAAAAAAGGAAAAGGACTGCAACGGGACAATTAGGGCTGCCGGAAAAATCGTCGGTACTTTCTTACCCACCCTTGAGGACTTGCACGCTACTAGACCTTAGACAAGAGCATGAAAAATATTCTTGGACCCTCCACATCCTGGTCACCACCTCGTCCAGCTCCTTTCCTCAGGCATGCGCTATAGATCAATGCAAACTAAAACAAGCAGACATTCCAACAGCTTTTTTCCCCTCTTGCTATTAAATTGCTAGAGGACTCTGCATCATTAGCACGACTGTAATTGTAACATCATTACCAAATTCACGGTAACCTCTCATTGCGCAGTGACTCGCCGTAGTGTGTTTATATGTCTCAAAAGTATTTTTTGTCAAAATGGCTGTCTATTGTCATACTAGACCAGCTCCAACAATCAGAGACAAATTCCTCATGTGTTTTTCACATATTTGGCAAATAAAGATGATTCTGATCCCAGATTTTAAGAGATCGTTTTCTATGGGTGTTTACACTACAGTGGATCCCCGCATACTCACAGAACAGCACCCACGGACTTACCTATTCGCCGATCCCCCCCCCCCCCCCTTTTTTTGGGGCGAACCAACCCTGAAAATACTTATTGGCAGTATATTCTCTCTTATTCAAGAATTTTGGGGGTTTACATTTTTTTAAATTTATTTTCAATGCAGGTAAAATTTGCAGGCTAATTTTATCCAACCTGGTCACTCCAAGAGCGAATCTCAACATCTTCATTTGCCGCCACCTCCAGCTCTGCTTCCTGTTGTCTCTTCAGTGCGACTGTCTCTTATCCGTACATCATGGCTGGCCTCACCACTGTTTTATAAACTTTGCCCTTAATCCTAGCAGAGACTCTTCTGTTACATAACACACCTGACACCTTCCTCCACCCGTTCCAACCTGCTTAGACCCGTTTCTCCACTTCCTGACCACACTCATCATTGCTCTGGACGGTTGACCCCAAGTATTTAAAGTCCTCCACCCTTGCTATCTCTTCTCCCTGTAGCCTCACTCTTCCCCCACCACCCCTCTCATTCATGTACATATATTCTGTCTTACTTCAATGTTCATTTCTCTTCTTTCCAGTGCATGCCTCCATCATTCTAACTGTTCCTCCAGCTGCTCCCTGCTTTCACTGCAGATCACAATGTAGTCTGCAAACATCATGGTCCACGGGGATTCAAGTCTAACCATCTCTCAGCCTATCCATCACCACTGGAAAAAGGAAGGGGCTCAGGGCTGATCCCTGATGCAGTCCCACCTCCACCTTAAATTCGTCTGTCACACCTACAGCACACCTCACCGCTGTTCTGCTGCCCTCGTACATGTCCTGTATTATTCTAACATACTTCTCTGCCACTCCAGACCTCCGCATGCAGTACCACAGTTCCTCTCTGGGTACTCTGTCATAGACTTTCTCTAGATCTACAAAGACACAATATAGCTCCTTCTGACCTCCTCTGTACTTTTCCATCAACATCCTCAAGGCAAATAATGCATCTGTGGTACTCTACTGTTGCTCGCAAATACTCACTTCTGTCCTGAGTCTAGCCTCCACTACTATTTCCCATAACTTCATTGTGTGTCTCATCAACTTTATTCCTCTATAGTTCCCACAGCTCTGCACATCACCTTTGTTCTTAAAAATGGGCACCAGTACACTTTTCCTCCATTCCTCAGGCATCTTCTCACTCACTAGAATTCTATTGAACATGCTGGTCAAAAACTCCACAGCCACCTCTCCTAGATGGTTCCATACCTCCACAGGAATGTCATCAGGACCAACTGCCTTTCCACTTTTCATCCTCTTTAATGCCTTTCTAACTTCGCCCTTACTAATCATTGCCACTTCCTGGTCCACCACACTTGCCTCTTCTACTCTCCCTTCTCTCTCATTTTCTTCATTCATCAACTCCTCAAAGTATTATTTCCATCTAGCTAGCACACTGCTGGCACCAGTCAACATATTTCCATCTCTATCCTTAATCACCCTAACCTGCTGCACATCCTTCCCATCTCTATCCCTCTGTCTGGCCAGCCTGTATAGATAATTTCTCCTTCTTTCGTTTCCAACCTGCCATACATGTCATCATATGCCTTGTTTGGCCTTTGCCACCTCTACCTTTGCCCTGTGTCACATCTCAATGTATTCCTTTCGCCTCTCCTAGGTCCTCTCAGTGTCCCACTTCTTCTAAGCTAACCTTTTTCCTTGTATGATTTCCTGTACTGTGAGGTTCCACCACCAAGTCTCCTTCTCTCCTTTCCTGCCAGAAGATACACCAAGTACTCTCCTGCATGCCTCTGTGATCACCTTGGCTGCAGTGGTCCAGTCTTCTGGAAGCTCCTCCCATCCACCGAGAGCCTGTCTCACCTCTTCCCGAACATCTGCACAACACTCGTCCTGTCTCAGCTTCCACCACATGGTTCTCTTCTCTGCCTTTGTCTTCCTAATCTTCCTCCCCACCACCAGTCATCTTACACACCACCATCCTATGCTGTCTAGGCACACTCTCCCCTACCACTACCTTACAGTTGGTAACCTTCTTCAGATTACATCGTTTGCACAAGATGTAATCCACCTTTGTGCTTCTACCTCCGCTCTTGTAGGTCACCCTATGTTCGTGCCTCTTCTGAAAAAAAGTGTTCACTGCAGCCTTTTGCATCCTTGTTGCAAAGTCTACCACCATCTGTCCCTACAAGTTCCTTTCCTGGATGCCGTACTTACCCATCACTTCTTCATCACCCCTATTACCTCCACCAACATGTCCATTACAATTTGCACCAATTACGACTCTCTCTCTGTCTGGGATGCTCAGAACTACTTCGTCTAGCTCCTTCCAGAATTTCTCTTTCACCTCTAGGTCACATCCTACCTGTGGGGCATAGCCACTAATCACATTACACATAACACCCTCAATTTCAAGTTTCAGCCTCATCACTCGATCTGATACTCTTTTCACCTCCAAGACATTCTTAGCCAACTCTTCTTTTAAAATAACCCCGACTCCATTTCTCGTCCCATCTACACCATGGTAAAATAATTTAAACCCTGCCCCTAAACTTCTAGCCTTACTGCCTTTCCACCTGGTCTCCTGGACACACAATATATCAACCTTTCTCCTAATCATCATGTCAACCCACTCCTGAGATTTTCCTGTCATAGTCCCAACATTCAAAGTCCCCACATTCAGTTCTAGGCTCTGTGCTTTCCTCTACTCTTTCTGCCAAAGAACCCGCTTTCCACCTCTTCTTCTTCTTTGACTTCGACCCACAGTAGCTGAATTTCCAACGGCGCCCTGCAGGTTGACAGTGCCGGTGGCGGACGTTGTTAACCCGGGCCACGACCGATCCGGTATGGAATTCTTTGGATGAACGCTCATATTTGTTTGGCAAAGTTTTAAGCCGGATGCCCTTCCTGACGCAACCCTCTGCATTTATCCGGGCTTGGGACCGGTCTACACTTTGCACTGACTTGTGCCCCCCATAGGGCTGCATTGTGACAACAACTTGCTGTTTACCAAGTAAAAATTAGTGCATAGCAATTTAGGATTCCACTAACTTTCACAAAGATTCCCAGCTTTATCATCGCTCATCACTCATCCACTCATTTCCTGCTCATGTCACAAGGTCATCTGTCAACTGTCCTATATCTTTTTTCCCTAATTTCCCTCTAGTTTTCATTAAATTTCTTCTATAATTCAACCTCCTGTTGTGTACTGTGTGTGTTTGAGTGCAAGATTTGACCGCTGCAATCGATAACTTATACCCTATTGAATGTAGCAAGCCTTCTCGAGAACAGAGATTGATAAATAGGTTTTAATCACTTTCCCTAAAACTATAAATACATAGAGACGTGGTTCCCTATACAAGACAAAGATAGCCTTTATTGTAACATTGTAACTTTCATTGAGTTAACCCTGAAGTAAACACAGGAGTTTACTCTCCGACCCCCCTTTTCAAATTAATTAAGCAATTAATTATTATTCAAACCAAGATACCGTATTTTCACGACCATAAGGCGCACTTAAAAGTCTTAAATTTTCTCCAAAATGGACGGGTCGCCTTATAATGCGGCACGCCTTATGCGTGCACCGAGTTCCAACATCGATAAATGTTGTTGTGTGATGAGCGCTCAGAGGAAAAGTTGCTCGAGTTGGAAGACCAACTCGAGCAATGGATCAATGAGCAAAGAACAATCGGGAGAAGCGTCTCTCCAGTCACCATTCGACGGAGTGCAATAACTCGGGGCTTGCCATCATTCCGGGAGGCTTGACGAACCGCTGGACATTCGTGTAAACAGGGCGTTCAAAGTGAGGTGAGTGGCGTAGGAGCCATGGATGACCGATGGCGAACACAGCTTTACTAAGACTAGGAGGTAGCGCCAGGCGAGTTACGCCACAAGTTGTGAATGGATTGTGGCTGCTTGGGCTAACGTGTCTACTTGCACTGTTGTTCGACCTTTCGCACGGCAACGAGACTGACTCAAACCTGGCGTGTTTGATTGAGAACTTGCCCAGCTGTTCATTTCGGATACAGAAGATTTGATGGATTTGTGGATGAGGATTGATCAAAAAAATAAAGTGAGTACATTGTTAAATACTTCAATAAAGCACAACCGTACTCAGTTTTACTCACACTGCCTTTTTAAAAACGTGCACTTTTAGCGTGCATGCATGCTGCCGTATGGTTTAAGATACCTTATGTTCTACCATGCCTGCGCCCAATAATACCGTGCGCCTTATGTATGTGTTAAATACATAAATAGACCCTGTAACTGTGACTGCGTCTTTTAATACGGTGCGCCCTATGGTTGTGAGAATACGGTACTCTAAACTGCTTATTTGCCAAGTAAGTCAAAAACATTCTTGTACAACAATAGAGAGTCATTTTGAGAATAAAGACTTTTGAGACGTAAAAACACACTACGGAGAATCACTTAGCCTGTAGCAATTAAATGGCATGAGGGATGAAGCTGTTGGAATGTCTGCTGGTTTTAGTTTGTTTTGCTCAAGAGCGCCTACCGGAGGGAAGGAGTTGGAAGAGGTAGTGACCAGGATGTGGAGGGTCCAAGAAGATTTTGCATGCTCTTGTCTTAGTTTTGGCAGCGTGCAAGTCCTCAACGGTGGGTAGTGGGGTACCGACAATATTTCCGGCAGTCCTGATTGTCCGTTGTAGTCGGAGTTTGTCTTTTTTTGTGGCAGCACCAAACCAGACTGTGATGGATGAACACAGGACTGATTCAATGACTGTTGTGTAGAACTGGCTCAACAGCTCCTGTGACAGGCCATGCATCCTCAGAAGCCACACGAAGTACATCCTCTGTTGGGCCTTTTTGAGGATTGAGTTGATGTTGGTCTCCCACTTCAGATCCTGAGAAACTGTAATTCCCAGGAAGTTTTTGATGGTTGACACTGGGCAGTTGGACAGCGTGAGGGGCAGCTGTAGCGAAGGATGCTACCTCAAGTCCACGATCATCTCTACCATCTTGAGCGTGTTCAGCTCAAGGTTGTGTCGGCCGCACTGAAGCTCCAGCTGCTCCACTTCCTGTTGATATGCAAACTTGTCAAAGTCTTTGATGAGGCCGATGACTGTGGTGTCGTCTGCAAACTTCAAAAGTTTGACAGGCGGGTACGTTGAGGTGCAGTCATTTGTGTTGAGAGAGAAAAGCAATGGCGAGAGGACAAATCCTTGGGGCGGCCCAGTGCCGATCTTGTGTGTGTTTGAGGTGGTGTCCCCCCAACTCACCTGTTGTGTCCTGCCTGTCAGGAAGCTGTAAATCCATTGGCAGACAGCAGGCGAGACGCTGAGCTGCAGAAGCTTGGAGGAGAGGATTTCAGGGACGATGGTGTTGAACGCAGAGCTGAAGTCCACAAACAGAATCCTCGCGTAGAACAGGATGAAGTACAGTCCCATGTTGACTGTGTCATCCACAGACCTGTTTGCTCAGTGGGCAAACTGAAGGGGGTCCAGTAGGGGTCCTGTGACGCTCTTAAGGTGGTCCAGCACGATGCGGTCAAAGGATTTCATGACCACAGATGTCAGGGCGTCAGCCCTGTAGTCATTCAAACCCGAGATTGCAGGTTCCTTGATGACTGGGATGATGGTGGAGCGTTTGGAACAGGGTGGTACTTTGTACAGTTTCAGAGAAATATTGAAGATCAACAAATACCAAAAGAAAACTACCACATACAGCAAAAGCCATATATCAACAGCACCCAGAAACGCTGCTGACTTCTCTCGGCCCATGCTCATCTCAGATGAACTGACACAAATTGTAAAAGTGTGCTGTGGTCTGACGAGTCACATTTCAAATTGTTATTGGAAATCATAGTGCAAACTGTAGGCCGGTCCCAAGCCCAGATAAATGTAGAGGGTTGTGTCAGGAAGGGCATCCGGCTTAAAATTTACAAATATGAGGGTTCATCTAAAGAATTCCATTCCGGATTGGTCGTGGCGTGGGTTAACAACTTCCGCCACAGTCAGTGTTAACCTAAAGGGAAGGTTAAATTTAGCTAATTGGGTCAAAGACGAAGGAGAGGTGGAAAGCGGGTTCTAAAACTGAATGTGGGGACTTTGAATGTTGGGACTATGACAGGAAAAGCTTGGGAGTTGGATGACATGATGAGTAGCAGAAAGTTAGCTATATTGTGCGGCCAGGAGAGCAGGTGGAAAGACAGTCAGGCTAGAAGCATAGGAGTAGGGTTCAAATTATTTTACAATGGTGTGGATGGGAAGAGAAATTGAGTCAGGGTTACCTAAAAGGAAGAGTTAGTTAAGAATGTCCTGGAGGTGAAGCATGACGAGTCTGAAACTTGAATTTGAGGGTGTTATGTAATTAGTGCCGATGCCCCCACAGGAAGGATTTGACCGAGAGGTGAAAGAGAAATTCTGGGAAGAGCTCGATGAAGTAGTTCTAAGCATCCCAGACAGAGAGAGAGTATTGATTGGTGCAGACTGTAATGGAAATGTTGGTGAAGGAAACAGAGGTGATAAAGAAGTGAGGAGGGACAGATGGTGGTAGACTTTGCAAAAATGATAGAAATGGCTGTAGTGAACACTTTCTTTCAGAAGAGTCAGGAACACAGGGTGACCTACAAGAGCAGAGGTCGAAGCACGCTGAAACTTGAAATTGAGGGTGTTATGTGTAATGTGATTAGTGGCTATGCCCCACAGGTAGGATGTGACCTAGAGGTGAAAGAGAAATTCTGGAAGGAGCTAGACGAAGTAGTTCTGAGCATCCCAGACAGAGAGAGAGTCGTAATTGGTGCAAATTGTAATGGACATGTTGGTGGAGGTAATAGGGGTGATGAAGAAGTGATGGGTAAGTACGGCATCCAGGAAAGGAACTTGTAGGGACAGATGGTGGTAGACTTTGCAACAAGGATGCAAAAGGCTGCAGTGAACACTTTTTTTCAGAAGAGGCACGAACATAGGGTGACCTACAAGAGCGGAGGTAGAAGCACAAAGGTGGATTACATCTTGTGCAGGCGGCGTAATCTGAAGGAGGTTACTGACTGTTAGGTAGTGGTAGGGGAGAGTGTGGCTACACAGCATAGGATGGTGCTGTGAAAAATGACTGATGGTGGGGAGGAAGATTAATAGGACAAAGGCAGAGCATAGAACCATGTGTTGGAAGCTGAGAAAGGAAGAGTGTTGTGCGGCTTTTCGAGAAGAAGTGAGAAAGGCTCTCGGTAGACAGGAGGCTCTTCCAGAAGACTGGACCACCACAGCCAAGGTGATCAGCGAGACAAGCAGGAGTACCTGGTGTATTTTCTGATAGGAAAGGGGAGAAGGAGATTTGGAGGTGGAACCTCAAAGTGTAGGAAATCATACAAGGAAAGAGGTAAGAAGAAGTGGGACATTGAGAGGACCGAGAAGAAGAATACATGGAGATGCGATGTAGTGCCAAACAAGAGGCATATCATGGCATGCATAAGGTAGTGGTAGGGGGGAGTGTGCCGAGATAGGATGACTCTGGTGGTGGGGAGGAAGATTAAGATGACAAAGGCAGAGCAGAGAACCATGTGGTGGAAGCTGAGACAGGACGAGTGTTGTGCAGATTTTCGGGAAGAGGTGAGACAAGCTTCTCGGTGGACGGGAGGAGCTTCCAGAAGACTGGACCACTGCAGCCAGGGAGATCGGAGAGGCAGGCAGGAGAGTACTTGGTGTATTTTCTGGCAGGAAAGGAGAGAAGGAGACTTGGTGGTGGAACCTCACAGTACAGGAAATCATACAAGGAAAAAGGTTAGCTAAGAAGAAGTGGGACACTGAGAGGACAGAGGAGAGGCGAAAGGAATACATTGAGATCCAGGGCAAAGGTAGAGGTGGCAAAGGCCATACAAAAGGCATATGATGACATTTATGGCAGGTTGGACACTAAAGAAGGAGAAAAGGATCTATACAGGCTGGCCAGACAGAGGGATAGAGATGGGAAGGATGTGCATCAGGTTGGAGTGATTAAGGATAGAGATGGAAATGTGTTGACTGGTGCCAGTACTGTGCTGGACAGATGGAAAAAATACTTTGAGGACTTGATGAATGAGGAAAATGAGAGAGAAGAAATAGTGCAAGAGGCAAGTGTGGTGGACCAGGAAGTGGCAATGATTAGTAAGGGGGAAGTTAGAAAGGCATTAAAGAGGATGAAAAATGGAAAGGCAGTTGGACCTGATGACATACCTGTGGAGGTATGGAAGCATCGAGGAGAGGTGGCTGTGGAGTTTTTGACCAGGTTGTTAAACAGAATTCTAGCGGGTACCTGAGGTAAGATGGAAAAGTGTGCTGCCGCACATTTTTAAGAACAATGACGATGTGCTGAGCTGTGGCAACTATAGAGGAATAAAGTTGAAAGACGGAAAATAGTAGTGGAGGCTGGACAGAAGTGAGTATTTGCGAGAATTGGTAGGGTTTCATGCCTCGGAAGAGTACCACAGATGCAATGTTTGCCTTGAGGGTGTTGCTGGAGAAGTACAGAGAAGGTCAGAAGGAGTTACATTGTGTCTTTGTAGATCTAGAGAAAGCCGATGACAGAGTACCCAGAGAGGAATTGTGCATGCAGAAGTCTGGACTGCCAGAGAAGTATTTTAGAACAGTACAGGACATACAGTGGGTACAGAAAGTATTCGGACCCCCTACAATTTTTCTCTCTGTTATATTGCAGCCATTTACTATAATCATTTAAGTTAATTCCTCATTAATGTACACACAGCACTCCATATTGACAGAAAAGACAGAAAAAAAACGGAAGTTTAATTTTTTGCAAATTTATTAAAAAAGAAAAACTGAAATATCATACAGCCATAAGTATTCAGACCCTTTGCTCAGTATTTAGTAGAAACACCCTTTTGAGCTTATACATTTTTGGGAATGATGCAAAAAGTTTTTCACACCTGGATTTGGGGATCCTCTGCCATTCCTCCTTGCAGATCCTCTCCAGTTCTGTCAGGTTGGATGGTGAACATTGGTGGACAGCCATTTTCAGGACTCTCCAGAGATGCTCAATTGGGTATAAGTCAGGGCTCTGGCTGGGCCATTCAAGAACAGTCACAGAGTTGTTTTGAAGCCACTACTTTGTTATTTTAGCTGTGTGCTTAGGGTCATTGTCTTGTTGGAAGGTGAACCTTCGGCCCAGTCTGAGGTCCTGAAGCACCCTGGAGAAGGTGTTCCCTGTACTTGGCCGCATTTATCTTTCCTTCGATTGCAACCAGTCGTCATGTCCCTGCAGCTGAAAAACACCTCCACAGCATGATGCTGCCACCACCATGATTCACTGTTGGGACTGTATTGGACAGATGAGCATTCCCTTGTTTTCTCCACACATACCGCTTAGAATTAAGGACATACAATTATTTCTTGGTGTCATCAACCAGAGAATCTTATTTCTTACAATCTTGGAGTATTTCTCACAATCCTGGAGTCCTTCAGGTGTTTTTGGAGCAAACTCCATGCAGGTTTTCATGTGTCTAATACTGAGGAGAGAATTCCGTCAGTCCACTCTGCCATAAAGCCCCGACTGGTGGAGGGCTGCAGGGATGGTTGACTTTCTAGAACTTTCTCCCATCACCCGATTGCATCTCTGGAGCTCAGCCAGTGATCTTTGGGTTCTTCTTTACCTCTCTCACCAAAGCTCTTCTCCCCCGATTACTCAGTTTGGCCAGACGGCCAGCTCTAAGAAGGGTCTGGTCGTCCCAAACGACTTCCATTTAAGGATTATGGAGGTCACTGTGCTCTTAGGAACCTTGCAGCAGCATTTCTTTTGTAACCTTGGCCAGATCTGTGCCTTGCCACGATTCTGTCTCTGAGCTCTTCAGGCCCTTTGACCTCATGATTCTCATTTGCTCTGACATGCACTGTGAGCTGTAAGGTCTTATATAGACAGGTGTGTGCCTTTTGTAATCAACTCCAATCGGTATAATGAAACCATCTGGACTCCAATGAAGGTGTCGAACCATCTCAAAGATGATCAGAAGAAATGGACAGCACCTGACTTAAATATGTGTCACAGCATAGTGTCTGAATACTTATGACTGTGTGATATTTCAGTTTTTCTTTTTTAATAAATATGCGGAAATTTCAACAATTCCGTTTTTTTCTGCCAATAAGGGGTGCTCTGTGTACATTGAGGAAAAAATTAACTTAATGATTTTAGAAAATGGCTGCAATATAAAGTGAAACATTTAAGGAAAACATTTAGAAAAGTGGAGGCATTCATTGGAAAGGAGAGGAATGACGATTAGCTGAACCAAAACAGAATCTGTGCAAGAATGAGAGCGGGGGAGGGAGAAGACTGAGGCTACAAGGTGAAGAGATTGCGAGGGTGGATGACTTTAAAGGTGTGTGACTCTCTAACATGGACTTGGTAACAAAGTGTCAATTTCATTCAAATAAAAAAAACATTGGTTTTGTCATACGAATGTCCAGAACAGGCCCCTCTGACAGCTACTTCTGTTTGACCCAGTTTTGTATATGTTCTGTCCATATTTGACTAAGAACGCGCCATTTCCTCTGATTGATTGACTCCGTGGAGAAGATCCACTTGTGAGAGCACACGTGGTTGTGATGTCCCGCTGGCTCGGGAGCGGAAAGGGAAGGCGGAGATCTTCACTCGTGACGTAGATTAACTCGAGTAATTCGAACAACCTGACTGCAGGCCTCTTGGCAGAAAAACGTCTAACTCTGGAATGTGTGGACAATGTTAATACATCGTTCACGTTTACTGAGCCACCATTGAGACAATATTACATCCTAAATACTAAAGAAGCAAAGCAAAGCAAATTTATTTACATAGCGCATTTCATACACAAGGTAACACAATGTGCTTTACTTGATTAAAAGCATTTAAAAACAAAGAAAAAAAACATCTAAAAAATTTTTAAAACAGAGGGAAAAAAAACAGCACAGTACAAGAAATATTTAAATGTGGAAATGCTCTGAAAAGCATGGGAAAAAAGAAGAGTTTTTAACCTGGACTTAAAAACATGCACAGTTGGGGCTGACGTCACTTCTGTTGGCAATTTATTCCATTTATGTGCAGCATGATAGCTAAATGCTGCTTCACCATGTTTGCTTTGGACTCTGTGCTCCACTATTTGACCTAAGTCTGTCGATCTCAGAGCCCTACTGGGTTTATATTCTATGAGCCTTTCATTCATGTATTCAGGACTTAAACCGTTGAGTTATTTATAGACCAGTAGCAGAACTTTAAAATCTAGTCTAAAGCTGACTGGAAGCCAGTGTAAAGACCTTAGAATTGGAGTAATATACTCTGACCTCTTTGTTCTGGTCAGAACCTGAGCCGCAGCATTCTGAATGAGCTGCAGCTGTTTAATGCTCTTTTTAGGGAGTCCAGTCAGAAGACCATTACAATAGCCAAGTCTACTTGAGATAAAAGCATGGATGAGCTTCTCCTGGTCTGCTTGGCACATGCAAGCCTTCACTCTGGATATGTTCTTCAGATGGTAAAAAACAGTTTTAGTAATTGATTTGAAAGTCAGGTCAGAATCTATCAGAACACCAAGGACTTGGTCTTTGGTTTTTAAAGAGAGTGACTGCAAGTCACACCAATTCTCTTTTCTTTATTACCAAAAACAATTATCTCAATTTTGAAGAACATTTTGGCACATCCAGATATTTATCTGTTTTAGACAGGGACACAACACCGTAAATGAACTGTAGTCATCTGGAGACACTGTTAGATATAACTGTGTGTCAATCTGCATAGGTATGATAGTCAAAATTAAAGTTCTTAAGAATTTGACCCAAGGGTAGCATACACAGGCTGAACAGGAGGGGTCCAAGAACTGACCCTTGAGGGACCCCATAGTTGATTGCCATTCGATGAGATTGAACACTTCCAATGGTTACAAAATAACTCCTTTCCTCCAGGTAGGACCTGAACCATTTAAGGACTGTTCCATTAATCCTACCCACGTTTACAACCCGTTCAGCAGTATATTATGATTTACCGTATCAAAAGCCACACTGAGGTCCAACAAGACCAGAATTTACACCTTTCCCTAGTCAGTATTCAACCTTATATCATTTAGCACTTTGATAAGAGCGAATTCTGTACTGTGATGAGTTCGGAACCCTGATTGAAATGTTTCAAAAAGTCCATTTAAGTTCAAGAAATTACCGAGTTGATTAAAAATAACTTTCACAACAATCTTGGCTATGAAACGGAGATTTGAGATGGGTCTATAGCTTGCTAACATGGAAACATCCAGCTTGTAGTCAGTACAAATATCTGACAGCAGTTCTGAAAAGTCCTCCATAAATTTTCTTTTGTATCTTGAAGGCCTATAAATTATTAAAACAATAACCTTTGGGTCACCTTTAACTAAAAAACAAAGATATTCAAAAGAGGGGCATGGAAGGTCACCTCTCTGGTAGGGAAGGAGGTGGTGTTTGAGGTCGAGAAGTTCCGACTTGATATAGTCGGGCTCGCCTCCACAGACGGCTTGGGCTCTGGAACCAGTCCTCTTGAGAGGGGTTGGAATCTCTTCCACTCTGGAGTTGCCCACAGTCAGAGGCGCCAAGCAAGTGTGGGAATACTTGTTGCCCCCTCGACACCTGTATGTTGGTTCAGAGTTCAGAGTACCCACCCTTTTTGGAGTCCTTGGAGGTGGTGCTGGAGAACGCACTGGCTGGGGACTCCATCATTCTGCTGGGGGACTTCAATGCTCATGTGGGCAATGACTGTGAGACATGGAAGGGCGTCATTGCGAGGAACGCCCCCCCCCAATCAGAACCCGAGTGGTGTTCTGTTTTTGGACTTCTGTGCTCATCACGGATTAACGAACACCATGTTCAAGCTTAAGGGTGTCCATTCGTGCACTTGGCACCAGGACACCCTAGGTCGCAGTTCGATGATCGACTTTGTGGTCGTATCATCGTACTTGC
>NC_084532.1:1820500-1863000 GCF_024500275.1 Phycodurus eques | reverse complement strand
GATTTTCAAACCTTTTGGGTCTGTATCTTGAACCCTGCACACACAGGGGGTCTTCTGATGACTGGAAGCCCAGGTGTCTGGGGTAACTGTTAATTAATTTAAGTTGAGAAGTCAGGATTTCTGGTCTCTGCTTTTGATGAGCTCTTTCAGACTGGCTGGTAATTCATTTAACGTCCGTGTGAGATAAACCAGGCATCCCCGTGACAGTCTGTCTCAGTGGGGGAGCAGTGACAGGGATGCCGCCCCGCCCGAGATCGGGAGTCATGGTGCCATCTGGCGAGAGCACATCCGTGACAGCGGTAATATTGATACAATGACAATTGTGCAAATGATGCCGAGAGTTGTCAAGTGAACTGTAATGCAGTAAGAGTGATACAATGGTCATAACTCTAAAGTGGTCAGCAAACAGATTCTCCAGCCCAGCAATGTCACTCTCTGCTCCAGGCTTCATTCTTTAAAGCTCATCCGGCTTGTCTCTAAGGACTATTCTCTTACCCCAGCTTTCTTGTTCTGCAGCCCTCCCCTGGTCATCCAGGTAGCTCTGGTTATACTGTCTTGCTCCAGAGAGATAGTTGTTTTGTAATATGCACATGAGTGTAGAAGAAGGGTTACATAATCTTATAGTATGTATGGTTCAGCTTTAGGATGGGGACCTGTTGAAGAGAATCACTTTTGGGATAGAAAGAGGATCATGTGTACTATTCTTCACAACCTTAAAAGATGGAGTCTTCCGATATGGTAGCTCTCTCTTGAAGACCAGCTCTATATAGGCTTTCACGTGGGGCCAATAATGCAAAGCAGGGTCGGATAGATTTACAATTTCCAGGTAGCAGCGCCGTTGAAAATGTAGCTACTGTGGGTCGAAGACAAAGGAGAGGAGGAAAGTGTGTCCAGAGGAAGTATGAGTCTACATGTGCTTTGTGGACAGAGAGGAAGCATTTGAGCATGTAAACTGAAGAGTCCTGGGGTGTGCTCAGGGAGGATAAGGTAACGCTGCCAGAGTTTGGTATGCACTGCCACACATTCATTAAAAGTGAGGGTGGGATTCAGCCAAAGCAGCCCTTCGTCACATTCTGTTCATTACCTTTATGGACAGAATTTCTAGGCACACCCGAGAAGTTGATAAAGTCCAGTTCAATGATCCCAGTATTGCGTCTTGCTTGTTCCATATGTGGTTCTGTTGGCTTCATCAAGCTGAGATCTTCATGTCTCATAGTAAATGTATGCAGCGGAGTGGGGATGAGAATTAGCATCTCCAAATCTTAGGCCATGTTCTTCAGCTGGCAAAGGGTTGCGTGCCCTCTCCAGGTGGGGGATAAGATACTACTCCACGTGGCGGAATTCAAGTGTCTTTCATTGTCAAACAACAGGCAGATCGGTGCTTGCTCCAGACTCTGTATCGTTCTGTCGTGTCAAAGAGGGGCTTAGCCAAAAGGTGTTGAAGAAGAAGAATCACCTCTATTGTCATGAACATGCATGCATGCACACAAAATTTGTTCTCTGTATTTTACCCATCACAGTGAACACATACACGTTAGTGGAACACACTTGAGCAGGGGGCAGCTGAAGCGCCCGGGGAGAATTTCGGGTTATCAGTGTCTTGCTCAAGGACACCACAGCCGTGAGTCCGGGGGATGTTGGCGGATGGTCTAGTCGGGGTCTTGAACCTAAGTCCCCCAGTGCCAGGCGATGAGCTCCCATCATTCTATCTGGGGAGGGTGTTTATTCGTTCCGGTGCACACTGACTACTTGAAAGACAGCATCTCTTAGAGCAGAGGCACTATTTGAGAGAAGGTGTGTGTTATGTATTTTGTAATGCAAAGCAAAGCAAATTTATTGATACAGCGCATTTCATACACAAGTTAACTCAATGTGCTTTACATGATTAAAAGCAATTAAAACAATGAAAAAAACAGCGTATAAATATTTAAAACAGAGAATATTTTTTTTTATAAAAATACAATTAAAACAGCGTACAGTGCAAGAAATATCATTTAAAAGTGGCAATGCTCTAAAAAGCATGGGAAAATGAAGAGTTTTTAACCTGGACTTAAAAACATGCACACTTGGGGCTGACGTCACTTCTGTTGGCAACTTATTCCATTTGTGTGCAGCATAATAGGTAAATGCTGCTTCGCCATGTTTGCTTTGCACTCTGTGCTCCACTATTTGACCTGGGTCTGTCGATATCAGAGCTGGGTTTATATTCCATAGCTATGATAGTCAAAATTAAAGTTCAGAAGAATTTGACCCAAGGGTAGCATATACAGGCTGAACAGGAGGGGTCCAAGAACTGACCTTTGAGGGACCCCATAGGTCATTGCCATTTGATGAGATTGAACACTTCCAATGGTTACAAAATAACTCCTTTCCTCCAGGTAGGACATGAACCATTTAATGACTGTTCCATTTAGTCCTACCCACGTTTACAACCTGTTCAGCAGTATATTATTTTCTACCATATCAAAAGCCACACTGAGGTCCAACAAGACCAGAATTGACACCTTTCCCGAGTTAGGATTCAACCTTATTTAGAAGAGCAGATTCTGTACTGTGATGAGTTCGGAACCCTGATTGAAATTTGTCAAAAAGTCTATTTCAGTTCAAGAAATAGCTGAGTTGATTAAAAATAACTTTCTCAACAATCTCAGCCATGAAAGGGAGATTTGAGATTGGGTCTATAGCTAGCTAACATGGAAGCGTCCAGCGTTCTATTTTTTAGCAGAGGCTTAATGGCAGCTACTTTAAGAGCTTTAGGAAACTCGCCTGACTGAAGTGAGCAATTGATTACTTGCTGCAAATCAGCAAGCACAGACTTTGTAGTAGCTTTAAAAAAGTCAGATGGTATTGAGAGAAAGACAGCTCGTTGATGGTTTGAGCTGCTGAACCATTTTCTTTACAGTTTTTACGTCAATTATCAAATTCTGACATGGTAAGAGAGTTTTTCCTGGGTGGCTTCAGATGTAGTATAATTTTATCATTTTGCTGATTTGTTCTAGTATTTAACCTGATGTATTGTATTTTTTCACTAAAATAAGCAAATTCATTGCATTTATCTACTGTTAGGAGTTCTGGAGCTATCGAATTCGGGGAGGTTGTGAGCTTGTCAACCACAGCAAACAGAGTGCGAGTATTGTTGAAGTTCTTACTGACGGTTTGAGAAAAGTGTTGCTGTCCAGCCCTAACTAACTCTTGGTTAAAATTACAAAGACTGTCTGTAGAGGTCATAGTCAATTTGGAGTTCAGTTTTTTTGTAATAATGTATACTACAGCCTGCGCACCCTATCAGTTTCACATCCACAAAAAAAGTATTTAAAAAAAGACAAAGTTAGATAACCCTTAACCTAAGCATGTACATCCCTGACAGGAAGTTGACAGTGGTCAGCAGTATTTAGCAGCTAACAATCAGAGCGGTTACACTACAAACATTGACATGGCGGGGAACAAAGCCAAAACCTACGATTTTCACCCTGAGTGGAAGATTTTTTCGTCTTTGTTTATGCTCATTGAAAGCCTGAAAGAAAGTTTTTTTTTTGTTTGTTTAATCTGCAAGGCAACAGTGGTGGTGGCAAAGGAAGGGAATTTGGAGCGGCATTTTAAAACTCCGAAGATAAGGTAAGGTCGCAACTATTGCTTCCTAACGCGTCAGTCACATCCTTGCTAAATACAAGAAGCCACTCAAAGATGGCGATATTGTGAAGGAAGCCTTTCGAGGCAGCAGAAAGCGTTTTTGATGACTTAAAATAAAACTGAGATTTGAACGCAGTTAAAGTAGTGAAATTCTCCCGCAATACCACTACAAAGCAATGTGAGGGAATGGCTGTGGGTTTGGAGGAGCAACTGAGGATGGATATTGACACGAGTGCTTTTCCCTCCAATTTGTCGAATAGAATGATATGGTGGATGTTAGGGCTTCACGATTTGTTTAATCAAACAAATCGTGCGCAATAGTCACTAGGGGTGTCCCAATCCGATCTTTGAGATTGGAAATCGACCAGTTGTCAACAAAAAACAAAGTTCGGATCGGACTGGATGTAAAATCTTTTTATGGTGAACATTTTACCACTCTGATAAAAGCAGTCCATTCTATGATCCACTCCAGCCCTTCCAGTAGCCCCCGTATGGCGTGCAGAGCCCACGTGATCACAACAACAGGTTGCTAAGGTGCTAACATAGGAGCAAGAAGTAAGAGTGAATGTTGCTTGCTTAAAGTTTTTTATAGACACTCCAGCTGAAGTTCACTGTATAACAAAATAATTACACCTACTGAATGTTCAAACACATCACAGCCTTCGTTTCAGGTCTCAAAAATCACTAGCTTAAAGCTAACACACAATAATTAAAAAAAAAAAAACATTGACGAGCTAAAGCAAATTAGCATCAAATTCAATGCACTTACACTGGTATGGAAAGTATTCAGACCCCCTTAAATATTTCACTCTTTGTTATATTGTAGGCATTTGCTAAATTCATTTAAGTAAATTTTTCCTCATTAATGTACACACAGCACCCTATATTTAAAGAAAAAACAATTGTTGAAATTTGTACAGATTTATTTAAAAAGAAAAACTGAAATATCAGACCCTTTGCTGTGCTGTCAGCAGTAGTGCTGTGCTGTCAGCAGTATCAGGTGCTGTCCATTTCTTCTGATCATCCTTGAGATGGTTCTACACCTTCATTGGAGTCCAGTTGTGTTTGATTATACTGATTGGACTTGATTAGGAAAGGCACACACCTGTCTATAAGACCATACACCTCACAGTGCATGTCAGAGTAAATGAGAATCATGAGGTCAAAGGAACTGGCTAAAGAGTTCAGAGACATAATTGTGGCAAGGCACAGATCTGGTTACCAAAACATTTCTGCTGCACTTAAGGTTCCTAAGAGCACAGTGGCCTCCATAATCCTTAAATGGAAGACGTTTGAGACGACCAGAACCCTTCCTAGAGCTGGCCGCCCGGCCAAACTGAGCAATCGGGGGAGAAGAGCCTTGGTGAGAGAGGTGAAGAAGAACCCAAAGATCACTGTGGCTGAGCTCCAAAGATGCAGTCGGGAGATGGGAGAAAGTTCTAGAAAGTCAACTATCACAACAGCCCTCCAACAGTCGGGGCTTTATGGCAGAGTGGCCCGACGGAAGCCTTTCCTCAGTGCAAGACACATGAAAACCCGCTTGGAGTTTTCTATAAAACACCTGAAGGATTCCAAGATGGTGAGAAATAAGATTCTCTGGTCTGATGAGACCAAGATAGAACTTTTTAGCCTTAATTCTAAGCGGTATGTGTGGAGAAAACCAGGCAATGCTCATCACCTGTCCAATACAGTCCCAACAGTGAAGCATGGTGGTGGCAGCATCATGCTATGCTTTTTTTTTTTCTGCTGCAGGGAAATGACGACTGGTTGCAATCGAAGGAAAGATAAATGCGGCCAAGTCCAGGGATATCCTGGACGAACACCTTCTCCAGAGTGCCTAAGACCTCAGACTGGGCCGAAGTTTCACCTTCCAACAAGACAATGACCCTAAGCACACAGCGAAAATAACAAAGGAGTGGCTTCAGAACAACTCAGTTCTTCTACGGCCCAGCCAAAGCCCTGACTTATATGCACTGGGGCGCCCCAAGGTTGTGTCCTTTCTCCGCTGCTCTTCTCTCTCTTCACGAACGACTGCACCTCAGCGAACCCGACTGTCAAGCTCCTGAAGTTTGCAGATGACACCACTGTCATCGGCCTCATCAAGGACGGTGACGAGTCTGCATATCGACAGGAAGCGGAGCGGCTGGAGCTGTGGTGCGGCCGACACAACCTGGAGCTGAACACGCTCAAGACTGTAGAGATGATCGTGGACTTTAGGAGGCATCCTTTGCCACAGCTGCTCCTCACGTTGTCCAGCTGCCTTGTGTCAACCGTCGAGACCTTCAAGTTCCTGGGAATTACATTCTCTCAGGACCTGAAGTGGGCGACCAACATCAACTCCGTCCTCAAAAAGGCCCAGCAGAGGATGTACTTCCTGCGGCTTCTGAGAAACCACGGCCTGCCACCGGAGCTGCTGAGACAGTTCTACACAGCGGTCATCGAATCAGTCCTGTGTTCTTCCATCACAGTCTGGTTTGTTGCTGCTACAAAAAAGGACAACCGATCAACGCGCTACCGATCAACGCAAACTAGAACTAGTAGACATTCCAACAGCTTCTTCCCTCTTGCGATCAACTTCTTAAACACCTAACCTATAATTCCATTACAACAAGCTGGAGATTTTTTGACTTGAGTTCGTTGTCACATTTCTGTGGGGCCAATTATGTATTACTCGTGCACTCGCTGTAGTTGTCTCGCCATGCTGCACTATTTGCATATACTGGCCACTCATGCCAGAGTAGCATCTGCTCCATTTGCACACTGATTGAGGAGTATCTGTAACATTTGCACAACCAACATTGTCCCAGATGATCGCACTACTCGTCACTTTAAACCGCATACACTCCTTGAAGTCTCAGCGCCCTTTGCACAATGGTCATTGCACCGGACTATTGCAATATTAGTCATTCGAACTGCTCTAAGTGCTAGAGGACTCTGCATCTTTTTGCACAATTGTTTTTTGTCAATGTCTTTATGTCTCCAAAGTGTTCTGTAAATTGACTCTCTGTTGTACTAGAGCGGCTCCAACTACCGGAGACAAATTCCTTGTGTGTTTTGGACATCCTTGGCAAATAAAGATGATTCTGATTCTGATTGAACATCTCTGGAGAGACCTGAAAATGGCTTTCCACCAATGTTCACCATCCAACCTGACAGAACTGGAGAGGATCTACTCGGAGGAATGTCAGAGGATCCCCAAATCCAGGTGTGAAAAACGTGTTGCATCATTCCCAAAAAGACTTATGGATGTTTTAGCGCAAAAGGGTGCTTCTAATAAATACTGAGCTAAGGGTCTGAATACTTATGGGCTGTGTGATATTTCAGTTTTTCTTTTTTAATAAATCTGCTTTTTTCTGTCAATATGGGGTGCTGTGTATACATTAATGAGGACAAAAATGACTAAATTATTTTAGCAAATGGCTGCAATATAACAAAGAGTGAAAAGTTTAAGGGGGTCCGAATACTTTCCATACCCACTGTACTGTATATCTCAAAATAATGAATACTGGTACACAAACACTGTATTAACACATACAAACAGGCAATATAACAATACCCTCTGCCATATGTTCTTCAAACTGTGAAAAACGAGTTATAATAATATAAAATCGTGACTTATACTTTCTTTATTTACTCTAAGTGTGCATCTCATTGCATGCACCACACTGTCTTCTCAGAGGTCAAGAAGGACACAGCAGTTACTTTATGTAAATAATGTTAATAATAAATGGGTCAGTTTTTCCTCATACCTACTCTTATTAATTATGGTTCTCCGAGGAAAATCAGTTCATCAAGCCTTTTCGAAGATTCCATAAAACAAAATAAGTACATTTTGTATGATTATTGCTGAATTCGGATCGGACTGATGTTGGTATCGGCCAAAACAAGGCTGAAATATCAGTATCAGATTCAAAGTAAAATAAGTTGGATTGGACATCCCTAATAGTCACATCAGGGTCTGCTGCGATGCTGGTGTACCGTAATATACAGTGAATCAACTGTAATATTACAAGTGACCAGGAGACGGAACTGTTTGGACATGCTTATAAGATTAGCACCCATGTTACAGTGGGTAGTAACGCGCTACATTTACTCCGTTACATTTACTCAAGTAACATTTTCAATACATTGTACTTGTCAGAGTAGTATGAAAACATGAAACCTTTTACTTTTACTTAAGTATTTATGTTAAGAAGAAGCAAAATGTTTACTTCACTTCAATGATCGATATGCTCACTACATTTAGTCATCCATTATTGCAGGCGCAATCTATTTTTAGACTTCATCTACGACTTCCGCATAGGGCACCGATGCGCCAATCGAAGGTGATCACTAGTGTCATTTGACTCCAATTCGTCAATCAGACGGAACAAGCAGTCACATGACCAAACACAAAGCCTTCGGGGGTAATCAAAGTGATTCATTTTGGGGGGAGAAAAAAACAGCAGTGCAAGTGTGAACTTTACAGACTCTGAAAAGCAACAACTTTATGCTGCAGTGTAGTTTTGCGTCTGCCCGAACCTGGATATTTCACCCCACTTCTAACTTGAGAAAACACCTTGCGGTCAGTTGCAGATGTTTCTATTAGTGCTTTGGCAATGCATCTGGCAACATAAGCCTATTTTATGGTCAAAAGTCACTGCAAAACATGCTTCTTGGGGATACATGCCATGCTGTAATATCTCTCTCTCTCGCACATGCACACTATATCAATATCAGCAAGCACTCAGTCATTTAAGTGAATTCAGCAAATATTTCTGTAGGGGCCAATGCAAGTGCTGTTGGTTTTTGGGTACTTAAAAAGTGAAATGGTGGCAGGTGTGTGTAGACTCACATATAATCAAAGCTAGATGGCGCTGAACCGTGTGGTCGCCTTGGTTACATGGTCTAGCATCCTATCTATGTTTTTGTGTTTTTCATTCTTCTTTGGAGACATTACGCGGATGACTTACACAAGGGAAGACTTGCTAAACATTAGGGAGTCTACCCCGGACTTTCTTTCACCAACTTTCACAAATCCATTCAGTTTTTTCTCTGAGTTACTCACCGGCGGGCGGCCGCGGTCTATGCCGCATGGAAGCGAAGGCGATGCCACAGAGGGAAGCAAGCCGGAGTGCAGGTCAAGCTCCATAAGAGAGGATTCCGAATCCCACTCCCGTTGATTCACCTTGCAAATCTACGGTCCCTACCCAACAAAATGGACGAGCTTCATCGTCTTACAAAGACCAGTAAAGACTTCGGACATTCTGCCGCCCTGTGCTTCACTGAGACATGGCTTAGGCTATGTGAACGCAAGTTCTGAAAAAATTGTTTACCGCTAACGACTCTCAGTCAGTCTAACGTGGATTACAATCGCTAGCGACCATCCCCCCAACCAGAGAACAATAAAGGACAAGCTGACGACGTGAACACCTTCTACTACAGATTTGAAAAAGGACACATCCACACCCCACACTCACCCAGCCCAACCACTGACCACACCTTTGACTCGCTCTTCTTTTGAACAAAGAGGCAGGCACAGACTTTGTGTCACCATCCTGCCTGAAAGTGTACACGGACCAGCTCGCTCCAGTCTTCACAGTGATCTTCAATTGATCTCTGGAACTGTGTGAAGTACCATCCTGTTTCAAGCGCTCCACCATCATCCGAGTCTCCAAAAAACCTGCAATCTCGGTTCTGAATGACTACAGGCCCGACGCCAAGACATCTGTGGTCATGAAGTCCCTTGAATGCCTCGTGGTGGACCAAATTAAGAGTATCACAGGTCTCCTGCTGGACCCCCTGCAGTTTGCCCACTGAGCAAACAGGTCTGTGGATAATGCAGTCAACATGAGACTCCATCCTAGAAACACCTCAACGGCGCGGGGACCTACGTGAGGATCCTGTTCGTGGACTTCAGCTGTGTGTTCAACACCATCATCCCTGAACTCGTTTCATCCAAGCTTCTCCAGCTCAGCGTCTCGCCTGCCATCTGCGAGTGGATTTACTGCTTCCTGACGGGCAGGACACAGCAGGTGAGGCTGGGGGACACCACCAGCACTTGTGGCGCCCCAAGGATGTGTCTTCTCACCGCTGCTCTTCTCTCTCTACACAGACTGCACTTCAACGCAACCAGCTGTCAAACTCATGAAGTTTGCAGACGACACCACAGTCATAGGCATCATCAAAGACGGTGACGAGTCTGCATATCGACAGGAAGTGGAGCGGGTGGAGCTGTGATGCAGCAGACAAACCTGGAGCTGTATATGCTCAAGACTGGAGAGATGATCGTGGCCTTCAGGAGGCATCCTTCACAACAGCTGCCCCTCACGCTGTCCAGCTGCCCTATGTCAACTATCGAAACCAAGTTCCTGGGAATTAGTCTCTCAGTACCTTATGTGGGAGACCAACATCAACTCCATCCTCAGAAAGGCCGAGCAGAGGATGTGCTATACTTCCTGCGGCTTCTGAGGAGGCACGGCCTGCCACAGGAGTTGTTGAGGCAGTTGTACACAGCAGTCATCGAATCAGTCCTGTGTTCATCTATCACAGTCTGTTTTGGTGCTGCCACAAAAAAGGACAAACTCCAACTGCAACGGACAATCAAAACTCCTGAAAAAGATTTCGGTACCCCCTACCCATCCTTGAACACTTGCACGCTGCCACAGCTAAGACAAGAGCATGCAAAATCCTCTTGGACCCTCCCCATTCTGGTCACCACCTCTTCCAGCTCCTTCCCTCAGGTAGGAGTTATCGAACAATGCAAATTAAAACTAGCAGACATTCCGACAGCTTCATTCCTCTTGCCATTAATTTCTTAAACAGTTACCTTACAATTCCTTTGTAATATGCTGCCAATTTCGTCTTGAGATTGTTGTCACATCTCTGTCTGGCCAATTACACATGATTTGTGCACTCACTGTAATAGTCTCATCACTCTGCAGTGTTTGCATATCTGTTGTTGACCAATACTGGCTACTCATGTGCTTGAGAAGTATCTGCACCATTACCACAATTAACACTGTTCCAGATTATCGCACTACTAGTCACTTCAAAATGCTTAAATTTCTTTAAGACTCTGTACCATTTGCACAATGGTCACTGTACCAGATTATTGATCTATTAGTCATTTCAAAATATTCTAAATTGCTAGAGTACCTGCATCATTTGCAAAATTCTAAAAACAATTTTAAAAAAAGACTGTCTCGGCATTACCACTTACCGGTAACCTTTTATTGCTCTGTGACTCTCCATACTGTGCTTTTATGTTTTAATGTTTTTATGTCTCAAAAGTATTTTCAGTCAAATTGCTGTCTGTCATACTAGAACGGATCCAACTACCGGAGACAAATTCCTTGTGTGGTTTTGACAGAGGTTGCCCAGTCATTTGGTTTGGGGTTAGAAAGAAGAGAAGAACACTTCCGCGACTTGAAAGCAGACACGCAATGTGTTTCATTGTGGTCTCTAAACGAATCACCGATAGTGAAGAGCGGGACCCTCCGTCTGATTGCTGTGTGCCTCTGTGTGCGCGTGCGTGCGTTTCAAACGCGGGCGCTCGCATACACGAAGTTTCTGACGGCGAGCCGGAAGCCGCTTTTACAGAAAATTGAGCAGCATAAATGGAGTTGTTTCCAAAGCCTAACGCCACCGCAACTACGTGGAAACCTTTTGGACTCAAGGCAGATGAACGTGGCCATCCCGCTAACACCAACGTGCCGGTATGTCGAATTTGTCTGACGTCACAACAAAGACAAACAAAACGTCAAAGTGACAAAATATATTTTAAACACAACCATCCCACCCAATTTCTTCAGCTGGGAAAAAAAAAACATGGTTAGACATTTCCCATCAGCTTGTAATTATGGAACCCTTTGCCCAACAATGCAAATACAAATGTGAATATGGCACACGTATGCTCACATTATATTCAGTATAGCCTTACTATTTGTAAGAGATGCAGCTATTGAACATGTTGACAAAGCAGCGTTTAAAAAGTAGTACAAATCTGGAATAAAAACAGATTGCTTTGATCTACTTGTGTTGTTATTAATGTTGCTACTTGGACTTTCTTAACCAACTGGAAACTTGATTGGCAGTATATTGCCTATTAAGGCATTAATGACTGTTTATACCTCTGTGCCAAATATAAATATTTAAGTGCAATTTCTGTTAACAGAGACTGAGGTCTGTTTTATTGATATTTTTAACAAAGATATTTTATTTATTGTTCTACAATACAATGTCAATGTTCATTATTCTTAGAGTTAAAATTAAAAGTGAATTGTTCTTAAAAAGGACGTACTTGAATTATTATGCTCGAATATCATTATGTCAGTGGCATAAAAAACATCAATACTATCATTTGGCGTGATCCATCCATCCATCCATCCATTTTCTGAGCCGCTTCTCCTCACTCGGGTCGCGGCCGTGCTGGAGCCTATCCCAGCTGTCATCGGGCAGGAGGCAGGGTACACCCTGAACTGGTTGCCAGCCCATCCCAGGGCACATAGAAACAAACAACCATTCGCACTCACAGTCATGCCTACGGGCAATTTGGAGTCTCCAATTAATGCATGTTTTTGGGATGTGGGAGGAAACCGGAGTGCCCGGAGAAAACCCACGCAGGCACGGGGTGAACATGCAAACTCCACACAGGCGGGGCCGGGGATTGAACCCCAGTCCTCAGAACTGTGAGGCAGACGCTCTAACCAGTCGTTCACCGTGCCGCCCATTTGGCGTGATCGTTTCTGGATAAAATATATCGTCCTAAAATATTTGCTATCATGACAGGCCTAAAGACAGAACATACTGAGAGAAAAAGAGCAATGGATAACAGAAAAATATTGCACAAACAGTATAAAAAATAGAGTAACATGTAATACAAATCTGCAATATACACTAGCGGGACCGCAAAGCAAGAACAGTGATAATAGCAGAGGATTTCTGTAGCTTTATTCCTTACTGATAAGTTGCAGGGACTGCAAAAGTCCGGGGTAGACTCCCTAATGTTTAGCATTGTTCCCGGGTTGGGACTCATTATTTCCATCACGTGCATCCCGGACTCAGTCTCAAGTGTAAAAATATCTATGTAACAGTACAAATTTGGCTATTCTACCCACCTCTGATTATAACGCTTCAAACAACATACAGAGCAAACCAGAGTTTTGTATACTTATCCCCTTGAATAATAACTATGAATGGAGACATGAAGAAAAAAATGTCCACCTGTTTCATTTCCTATTCCGCTCTTCAGAATGAAACTAGGCAGGCACGGGGCAGCTGCGTGAGTGCGCGAGGTGTGTTCAGGGACATTGCGTACATGGAAGTGAATGTGTTCTTTCGTAATACAGTACATAATTGTAAAAATGGATTACTCGGAAAATGTTTAGTTTGAGAATGGTTTCGTTAAAACACTACGATCACGCTGTGATAATATGGAATTTGTTTTGTAATATAAGAATAGATAAATTACTTTGTTAATATCGTCGGCCAGAGCTGCAACGAATGAAAAGTTATCAGTGTCCTTTCACCATCGTTCCTGTTATACGGTGTTGCGTGTTTTTGTTTGCACATTAAGGACAAATGACCTGTACTGTTTTAATTCCATCCATCCATCCATTTTCTTAACCGCTTCTCCTCACGCGGGTCGCGGGCTGCTGGAGCCTATCCCAGCTATCTTCGGGCAGGAGGTGGGGTACATCTGAACCGGTCGCCAGCCAATCGCAGGGCACATAGAAACAATCATTCGCGATCAGATTCATACCTACGGGCAATTTAGAGTTTCCAATTAACCTACCATGCATGTTTTTGGGATGTGGGAGGAAACCGGAGTGCCCAGAGAAAACCCACCCAGGCACGGGGACAACATGCAAACTCCACACAGGCGGGGTCCGGGATTTGAACCCCGGTCCCCAGAACTGTGAGGCAGAGGCTGAATTAATTCCCCATTTTAAAAAAAACAATTAAGCAACAAGTTTTTCCTCATGATTTTGAAGTTGTTGGGTGAAAGCTGCAGCTGCCTATGAACGTTTTGGACCATGAACTTAGTTCGAAATTTTGAACTATGAACTGAACTAGTTCATTTTTGGAACGATGAACTAGTTCGCATAGAAAATTAACTTTATCCTGTATTATTTCACATCGCAGGTTTAAAAAAATAAAATCTAATCGCAATGTCATTTTGTTTCCAATATCGTGCAGCCCTAGTGGATATGGCACAATTGTGTGTTTTCATCAGGATGGTTTTTGAAGACGTGAGTGTCAAGGAAGAGCTACTCACTGTTTTGGCCTTAAGAGGACACACCAGAAGTGAGGTTACTTTTAATGCTTTCATGGGATTTGTTAGCAAGACAAAATTGCCACTCTTCAAGCTGATCTCCATCACAACTGATGGGGTGCCTGCTTTGATTGGTCACACCAGTGGGTTCATTGCACTGTGATTGTGTAATTCACCAGTGTAGTGACTATGGCCAGGTTGTCATGGCAACCCCAAGAACTGATAAACTGTTGCATTCCTGCCTCCTGAACCTCAACCAGCCAGATTGCTTTCACAAGACACAGGAAACCTGGTTTATATCATCTGGAGCCATAAAACGTCCTCAAGACTTGCACAGCTGATTGGGAGAGGAAGTGATTGATGATTGTTGAACAATGGAACACGATCACACCCAGTGGTGGTTAGAGACACTGCCTGCGGACAATGACGAAGTTGGTTCCACATTTATGATAAACAGAACAAACATTGTGGAATGTACTTAATGTATACCGTGATGCCTGTGTGATTGTGTTTTTACAGGTTGCCTTCCGAATTTGCTTCATCTGAATGTGCCATTGTGTTTGATATCAACCTGTAAAAACTGATTTTGCCAAGAACACTAGTTTAGCGCCTCCGTGAAAGTTATAACAATCGTTTGTTATTATGTTTCTTTCCTAAGCGTGGGCGAGTACAAAGTTGGGAGTATTTTAAATTCTAGAATTTTTTTTTTTAACCCATTTTTAAGGGCAAAATTGTAGACTAGATTCAAGTCGATGGGTGTGGTTTTCTCCACTTCCCCCGTCTGTTTGACACACCCCCTGGGTATTTAACCCTGTGGCATCCACCTTTTTCTCTCTTGTCCTCTTGGATCTCTGTTCCTTGTGGCTGACATCCTCAACTATGGGGTGGCTTAGGCCAGCCCCTTCCCTCAACTTTCCTTTTGTTCGAACCACGCAGTTCAGGCCAACGCAAAACCTGGCATGGCGACTCGGCTTCCTGGCCTCTACTTCTCCACCACCAGGCAATCAGAGAAGCTGCTGCTAAAAGGACAAGTTATGCTTACAGGCAAGCGTGCGCTCTCTGATTTACAAGCGGGTCCGTGAAAAAGGCAGGAAGAGAAACGGTCGCATTCTCCCACAGAATGCGTTAAGAACAACTTATTTTTATCCTATTTCCGCCCGTCTTGTTTTCTTTTTTTTCATCCTTTGTCCTCGTCTGAAGCTGCCTCTTTCCCTCCTGAGATGCTCTGAGACCCAGGATCAACTGCTCTACGGTCATGAGCAGAGCATGACAATCGTTGTCAGAATGTACAAAATTAGTGCCTACTAATTTTGAAGTAAAAAGTATTTTTTTAGTAAAATGTCTCTGCATTGTTTCCCTGTTGGTTTCCCTTTTAGATTTAAATGTTCTATAAAATTCCACTTTCTGTTGTGTTTTGTGTGTGTTTGAGTATAACCAGAAAACTGCTGTAATCGAGAACTCATTTCATAAATGTAGCAGCCTTCTAGAAAAAGAGAATGATAGAAGTTTTGTCACTTTTCCTAAAGTTTACACACATAAAAATAGACGTGATACCCCTTTACAAGACAAAGATAGTTTGATTGTAACGTTAAACGTAATTCGTAGTAAACGCAAGCATTCGCTTCCGATGTATTCTTTTCCAAAATTAATTACGTTTTCATCCAAAATTTACGCAACACCAGCAAGCGTTGTGTGCAAAGATTTTAAATATGAAAGAAAGTGATGGATATTGCGATGAAGATTGCGTATTCAGGCCAGGAGTCTAAAGGAGACTTTTCCGTGCTCACTTGGAGGTGAATGATGCTGAGCACAGAGACCTGCTGCTTCACACGGATGTTGGTGGCTTAGCAGAGGTACATTCTTGGCCAGATTTGCAGAGCTGTTGCCTGAAATCAAGGACTTCCTGAAACTTTCAAAACATGGATTACCATACAAAGCAAGAGGACCCCCAGTGGCTTTCATATTTATCTTTCCCCACTGATCTCACTGGCAAGCTCAATGACTTCAATTTAGAGCTGCAGGGTAAGAGTAAAGATGTAGGAAACATGATGAGTTCAGTGAGCACATTTAAAAGCAAGCTACAGCTTATGTCAAGCAGGCTGCAGCATGGTAACCTGCGCAACGTCCTTCACATGCAAGCAGAACTACAACATCAAGGTAAAGGTGTGACACAGCTTGACAGTCCACGTGATGAGGAGCATGTTCAGAGCATCTCAGAGTATGAGAGGCGTATTACTGACTTTACATCCATCGAGCCTGTCGCCAGCTATTTGTGTTTATTTCCTTTTTTCAACCTCAGAGATCTACCTGTCTTGTATCTGATTTATTTTTCGGTTTGGTTTCACTGTGACACTAAACAGTTTAAGGGGTATAGAGAACAATGAATTTTAACTTCAACCACTACCTTAAACAAACCTCCTTTAGATTACTGTCGTCAGCACAATCTCCCTGCTGTCGTCAGCACGATCTCCCTGCTTGCTTGCTTCTACCGCCGCTTTTGTATGTCACCCTATGTTCCTCCCACTTCTGAAAGAAAGTGTCAAAGCAGAGGGCGTCTGACGCTCAGCATCGCGTCATTGGATAGAAAAGTGTTCTTTTCAGGAGCGTTGGTGAGGTCAAAAAGCTCCTCCAATGGGAGCGGGGCTGGCGGAGTTGTACTGAAAACTGCAAGGGGAAATGGAGGAAGGCATAACTGCGGTGTCCCACTATCCCAAACTTTGTGCCACTAGAAAAATAATATGCCGAGACGTCTCTGGGGAGGCTTTCAAACTCACTTTCAAAGCTCCCTGCTCAGCCTGAAATACACCTCGAAGCACTCTTCGTGGAACTAGAAAGCTCACGAACGAGTTTGAACTCTGATTTGCCGCCGTGACATTAGTATGAGATATACCAAATCCCTTTTCTTTGCTGTGACATCACCACTTCCTCTTCAAAATAAGCAAAGTTAGGGTTTTCTTTTCCAACAATGACATATTGCAGAGTTGCGATACACTCAGCCTCTGACTTTCTTCTAGGCTGTTCCGTCACTACTTCCAAATATGGGATGCCAACACCCCCGTTGCTGTCATGGTCGTCGTCCTTTCACACTCACTGAGCAAGTGCAGTCTGGAAAGGCCTTTAATGTTAGCTCACTAGAGCCCACCCATTCTTTGGTCAAAACTACAAGAGACAACACATACATACATACATACATACATACATTTTACGTACAGCTTATCCTCACAGAGATGACACAATCGTTGACATTTTACTAACGTCTTAAAGCAAACCAAACAACATAATCATCTTGTTTTTTTCCTCCTTTTGTAGTGATTTCAAGTAGCAAGCCATTTTTTAATCTGTGAGGCTGGCCGGTTGATTTGGGAGATCGAGCAACAAGGCAGGCGGCCGGGGTTGTCATCGCCATGCTTTTGCACACAAAATATTCTCAACTCCAGTATTTAAAAGAGGGTTTTGCACTTTTGTTTGTGGAAGGCTAACAAATATAATACTGAGGAACATTGAACCGTATTATTGTACTTCGGGAGCATGCCGTTGCCTTGACTGCCAGATAGTGTTTACAAAATCTAACCCTGACAGCATGGCGTCGGCCCCGGAAGTAGTTGTGGTAGAAATATTTTGCGGGAAGTCCGCTCAGTCCATGAGCCCACTAGCAGCTAATGACACAGCCGTCAAACTCTGTCAGCTCACTGTGTGATTCGTGCACCAGCTCACCACAACAATGACAATTGATCAAGTCCGGAAAATGTATCCTGTCCATTTTATTGATCGAACGATAAGTCGAGAGTAATTATCGTGACCTTTCTCCTAATCATGTCAACCAACTACCGATCTTTAGAGTAATTATCGTGACCGTTCTCCTAATCATGTCAACCAACTCCTGAGTTGGTTGACATGAAAGTCCCCACTTTCAGTTTTAAGTTCTGTGCTTTCCACTTCTTTTTCTGCCTAAGACCCCGCAGTAGCTGAATGTCCACCGACTCGCTGTCAGTTAACACTGCCATCTGTTAAAGCCGATTGTCCTTTATACTACATGGTGACTAGTGGCAAGTTGAGGCAAGTGGCTTTCATAAGCCATGAGGAATTTCCAAATCTGTTAATTATGTGCCATAGACTAATGGCTTGACAAAAAACTGTTACTGTACCAAAAATAGCACATTCCAGACTCCAGAGACGTGTGTCATATTCCTCTTTAAGTTAATAACACCGCAGCCATGTGCACTCTCTCTGCGTAGAGCTCAATGCCACAATAGATAAGAACTCCTGCCATCATAGCCGCCATGTCAATGCATTTCCTGTAAATGTCACCACATTCAACATGGCCGCCACATGTCAATGCATTGCCAAGAAATGTCGCCACATTCAACATCGCTTCCACATAGGCACTCTAATCGGATAGTATATCTGTGACCCGGAAATACATGTGTCCCAGTCTCTGCCTATATTACGCCACAGCGCCAGTAAACAACAGTAGCCAAATCTGGAAGTAACAGACTTTGTCAACGCGGGTTTAACTGACAACTGGAAACTATTTTTGGACACGTATACTGTCCAGACCATCTGTTACTTCAGATAGCCATTAAATCGGGGTCCGTGAAACCAAGGTCCCACTGTATATACAAAACTAAAATATTTTATATGAAACTTTGTCCCATGTATAAACAATTTTGGGTTTAATAATACATGTATAACGGTGACAAAACAAGTATTTAAAGCTACAAATTGTGTTGTTTGAAGAAAAAAAAATATGCTACCTGGAGTACAGTGTTCAAAATGTCTACGTAGTTGCTTTCAGTTTGAAAGAGCTCCTTGGAAACTTGCCACCGGGCTGATTTCTTGGGCAGGACTGCACTCTTTGATGGCTTTGAACTCTCCGGAAGAGGACAAGCTGTTAATAGAACAAAGCAATATATCCATTATAAAGGCATTGTGAAAATATGACTGAAATCAAAAGAGAATCTATGCATATCATTGAATTTTCAAAAAACATGCTGCTGTACAACCATCATTCAAACAAACAAAAAGTTAATTGCAACCTCTCCTTTCTCAAGAACTACAGGCGGACCTAAAAACTCCCAATCACCTGGAAAAATACTCGCGACAGCCATGGTAATTTCGCACAAGATTCAACAAAAAGCATTCCAGCCACATAAGCAGAACCCTTGACATTTTTTTGGTAGTAAGCAAAGCAAAGCATATTTATTTATATAGTGAATTTCATCCACAAGGTAACTCAATGTGCTTTGCATGATTAAAAGCATTTAAAAAAGAAAAAAAAAACAGCTTATAAACATTTTAAGCAAAGAGGAAAAAATAAAAGTACAATTAAAAGAGCGTACAGTGCAAGAAATATTTAAAAGTGGAAATGCTCTAAAAAGCATGAGAAAAAGGAAGAGTTTTTAACCTGGACTTAAAAGCATTCACACTTAGGGCTGATGTCACTTCTGTTGGCAACTTATTTCATTTGTGTAATAGCTAAATGCTGCTTCACCATGTTTGCTTTGGACTCTGTGCTCCACTATTTGACCTGAGTCTGTCGATCTCAAAGCCCTACTGGGTTTATATTCCATTAGCATTGCATTCAAATATTCTGGACTTAAACCGTTTCGTGATTTACAGACCAGTAGCAGAACTTTAAAATCTATTCTAAAGCTGACTGGAAGCCAGTGTAAAGACTTTAGAATTGGAGTAATATGCTCTGACCACTTTGTTCTGGTCAGAACCCAAGCTGCAGCATTTTAACGCTCATTTTGGGGAGTCCAGTACGAAGAACATTACGATAGTCAAGTCTAGTTGCGATAAAAGCATGAATGAGCTTCTCCTGGTCTGATTGACAAATGCAAGCCTTCACTCTGGATATATTCTTCACATGGTAGAAGGCAGTTTTAGGAATTGATTTGATATGAATGTTGAAAGTCAGGTCGGAATCTATCAAAACACCAAGGTTTCGGACTTGGTCTTTGGTTTTTAAAGAGAGTGACTCCAGGTATTTAATAACAGCAATCCTCTTTCTTTACTGCCAAAAACAATTATCTCAGTTTTGTTGTGATTTAATTGAAGAAAAGTTTGGCTCATCCACATCTGTTTTAGACAGTGACACATCACCTCAATTGAACTGTAGTCATCTGGAGACACTGCTAGATATAACTGCGTCATCTGCATAGCTATGATAGTCAAAATTAAAGTTCTGAAGAATTTGATCCAAGGGTAGCACATACAGGCTGAACAGGAGGGGTCCAAGAACTGAACCTTGAGGGACGCCATAGTTCATTGCCATTCGATGAGATTGAACACTTCCAATGGTTACAAAATAACTCCTTTCCTCCAGGAAGGACCTGAACCATTTAAGGGCTGTTCCATTTAGTCCTACCCACATTTCCAACCTATTCAGCAGTATATGATCTACCGTATTAAAAGCCGCACTGAGCTCCAACAAGACCAGAATTGACACCTTTCCCGAGTCAGTATTCAACCTTATATCGTTTAGCACTTTGATAACAGCAGATTCTGTACTGTGATGAGTTTGGAAACCTGATTGAAATTTGTGAGAAATTCATTTAAATTCAATAAATTGCTGAGTTGATTAAAAATAACTACAATCTTGGCTATGAAAGGGAGATTTGAGATGGGTCTATAGCTTGCTAACATGGAAGAGTCCAGCTTTCTACTTTTTAGAAGAGGCTTAATGGCAGTTACTTTAAGAGCTTTAGGAAACTCGCCTGACTTAAGTGAGCAATTGATTACTTGCTACAAATCAGCGAGCACAGATTTCGCAACAGCTTTGAAAAAGTCAGATGGTATTGAGTCAAGACAGCTCATTGATGGTTTCAACTGCTGAACCGTTTTCGCTGCAGCTTTTTGGTAAACTATCAAATTCTGGGTGGCTTTCCTGGGTGGCTTCAGATGTAGTATCATTTTATCATTTTGGTGATTTGTGCTGATATTTAATGTGATGGATTGTATTTTTTCACTAAAATAAGCAAATTCAGCTATCTGATTCAGGGGGGTTGTGAGCTTGTCAACCACAGCAAACAGAGAGCGAGTATTGTTGAAGTTTTTACTGATGATTTCAGAAAAGTGTTGCTGTCTATAGAGCCCTTTGTCTGTAGAGGTCATAGTCAATTTGGAGTTCAGTTTTTCTCCACTTACAGTGGGTACGGAAAGCATTCAGATCCCCTTAAATGTTTCACTCTTTTTTATATTGCAGCCATTTCCTAAAATCATTTAAGTTCATTTTTTTCCACATTAATGTACACACAGCACCCCATATTGACAGAAAAAAGCGGAATTGTTGAAATCTTTGTAGATTTATTAAAGAAAAACGGAAATATCACACAGCCATAAGTATTCAGACCCTTTGCTCAGTATTTAGTAGAAGCACCCTTTTGAGCCAATACAGCCATGAGTATTTTTGTGAGTGACGTAACAAGTTTTTCCACACCTGGATTTGGGGATCATCTGCCATTCCTCCTTGCAGATCCTCTTCAGTTCTGTCAGGTTTGATGGCGAACGTTGGTGTGCAGCCATTTACAGGTCTGTCCAGAGAAGCTCAATTGGGTTGAAGTCAGGGCTCAGGCTGGGCCATTCAAAAACAGTCACGGAGTCGTTCTGAAGCCACTCCTTTGTTATTTTAGCTGTGTGCTTAGGGTCATTGTCTTGTTGGAAGGTGAACCTTCGGCCCAATCGGAGGTCCTGAGCACTCTGGAGAAGGTGTTTGTCCAGGATATCCCTGTACTTAGCTGCATTCATCTTTTCTTCGATTGCAACCAGTTTCCCTGTCCCTGCAGCTGAAAAACACACCCACAGCATGATGCTGCCACCACCATGCTTCACTGTTGGGACTGTATTTAACAGATGATGAGCAGTGCCTGGTTTTCCCCACACATGCCACATAGAATTAAGGCCAACAATTTCTATCTTGGTCTCCATCAGACCAGAGAATCTTATTTCTCACCATCTTGGAGTCCTTCAGGTGTATTTTAGTAAACTCCATGTGGGCTTTCATGTGTCTTGCACTGAGGAGAGGCTTCTGTCGGGGCACTCTGCCATAAAGCCCCGACTGGTGGAGGGCTGCAGTGATCTTTGGGTTCTTCTTTACCTGTCTCACCAAGGCTCTTCTCCCCCAATTGCTTACTTTGGACGGCAAGCTCTAGGAAGGGTTCTGATCGTCTCAAACATCTTCCATTTAAGGATTATGGAGGCCAGTGTTCTTAGGAACCTTAAGTGCAGAATTTTTTTTGTAACCTTGGCCAGATCTATGCCTTGCCACAATTCTGTCTGTGAGCTCTTCATGCAGTTCCTTTGACTTCGTGATTCTTATTTGCTCTGACATGCACTGTGAGCTGTAAGGTCTTATATAGACAGGTGTGTGTGTTTCCTAATCAAGTCCAATCAGTGTAATCAAGCAGAGCTGGACTCCAATGAAGGTATAGAACCATTTTAAGGATGACCAGAAGAAATGGACAGCACCCGAGTTAATATATGAGTGTCGCAGCAAAGGGTCTGAATACTTATGGCTGTGTGATATTTCAGTTTTTCTTTTTTAATCAGCAAAAATGTAAACAAGTTTTTTTTTCCCTGTCAAATAGGATGCTGTGTGTACAACCCCAATTCTAATGAAGTTGGGACGTTGTGTTAAACAAATACAAACAGAATACAATGATTTGCAAATCATGTTCAACCTATATTTAATTGAATACACTACAAAGACAAGATATTTCATGTTCAAACTGATAAACTATTGTTTTTAGCAAATAATCATTAACTTAGAATGTTATGAGTACCAAAATAAAAAAAACAACTGACATTAATGAATTAGAGAAGCAAATAGATTTAAATAACAACGAGGACTCTAATAAACATAATCAGTTGCTAATTCTAAGAATGGAATACAATAAATTAAGATTTGATAAAAAAAAAAATATTGCTGTGGCTGAAACAAGCTTTCTATGATCAGGAAGAAAAGGCTTAGGAATTGTTAGCCTGGAGACTTACAAAACTACAATCTGAAAGGCCCATTAATAACATAACGACAACCCCAATTCCAATGAAGTTGGGACGTTGTGTTAAACATAAATAAAAACAGAATACAATGATTTGCAAATCATGTTCAACCAATATTTAACTGAATACACTATATAGACAATATATTGAATGTTCAAACGGATAAACGTTTTTTTTTAGCAAATAATCATTAACTTGGAATTTTATGGCTGCAACATGTTCCAAAAAAGCTGGGACAGGTGGCAAAAAAGACTGAGAAAGTTGAGGAATGCTCATCAAACACCTGTTTGGAACATCACACAGTTGCACAGGCTAATTGGGAACAGGTGGGTGCCATGATTGGGTATAAAAGGAGCTTCCCTGAATTGCGCAGTCATTCACAAGCAAAGATGGGGTGAGGTTCACCTCTTTGTGAACAAGTGTGTGAGAAAATAGTCGAACAGTTTAAGGACAATGTTCCTCAACATACAATTGCAAGGAATTTAGACGATTTCATCATCTACGGTCCATAATATCATCAAAAGGTTCAGAGAATCTGGAGATATCACTGCATGTAAGCGGCAAGGCCGAAAACCAACATTGAATGCCCGTGACTTTTGATCCCTCAGAAGGCACAGCATCAAAAACTGACAATGTGAAAAGGATATCACCACATGGGCTCAGGAACACTTCAGAAAACCAATGTCAATAAATACAGTTCGGCACAACATCCGCAAGTGCAACTTGACACTCTACTGTGCAAACCAAAAGCCATTTATCAACACCCAGAAACGCCGCCGGCTTCTCCGGGCCCGAGCTCATCTAAGATGGACTGATTCAAAGTGGAAAAGTGTTCTGTGGTCCGACGAGTCCACATTTCAAATTGTTTTTGGAAATTGTGGACGTTGTGTCGTCCGGGCCAAAGAGGAAAAGCAAGACAATGCCAAACCACATTCTGCACGTGTTACAACAGCGTGGTTTCGTAATAAAAGAGTGCGGGTACTAGACTGGCCTGCCTACAGTCCAGACAGGTCTCCCATTGAAAATGTGTGGGGCATTATGAAGCGTAAAATACGACAACAGAGACCCCAGACTGTTGAACAGCTGAAGCTGTACATCAAGCAAGAATGGGAAAGAATTCCACCTACAAAGCTTCAACAATTAGTGTCCTCAGTTCCCACACGTTTATTGAATGTTGTTAAAAGAAAAAGGTGATGTAACACAGTGGTAAACATGACCCTGTCCTGGCTTTTTTGGAGTGTGTTGATGTTAATGTTTATTTGCTAAAAACAAAGTTTATCAGTTTGAACATTAAATATATTGTCTTTGTTGTGTATTGAATTAAATATAGGTTGAACATGATTTGCAAATCATTGTCTTCTGTTTTTATGTTTAACACAACGTCCCAACTTCATTGGAATTGGGGTTGTACATTAATGAAGAAAAAAATGAACTTAAATGATTTTAACAAATGAGTGCAATATACCAGGGTGAAAAGTTTAAGGGGTCTGAAAAGTTTCCGTACCCACTGAACGTTCTGATTTCCTACACTTTGATTTAGAGGTCATTACCATCATAGAGCTCCTCCACGGTGAACATGAATGTTAAAGTCTCCCGTTATGACAAAATAGTTGTAGTCGGTACAAATAAGTGAAAGCAGTTCTGAAAAATCCTCCATAAATTTTCTATTGTATCTTGTGGGTCTATAAATTATTAAAACAGTAACCTTTGGGTCGCCTTTAACTAAAAAACAGAGATATTCAAAAGAGCTAAAATCACCCAGTATAATTTCTATACACTGAAATAATGACTTAAAAATAAAAGCAATATCACCGCCTTTTCTCCCTATTCAACACTTGTTCAAATCAACATTTGCTGGTTTTGCCTCATTTAAAATGGCATTATAGCGACTTTCTGTTAAGCACGTTTCATTTAGTAAAGAAAAGTCCAGATCATGGGTTGTAATGATGTCATTAATCAACATTGATTTATTACCCAGTGACCTGATATTGAAAAGAGCTGGTCTCGCAGAGATAACTGGAGACAATGGTTTGATATATTCACATTTTATCCTCACTAAGTTAGTTGTTCTATTTTTTTGTGTCATATTTCTTTGACCAACTTTCTGTCCCTTGTAATTACAGGGATGAAAATGCCTGATCTCCATAGGGGTCTGATTTATTCTGGAAAAAACCCCGCAGATAGTCAGGTTCGCAGATAAGATTCTTCATGGGTGAAGGAGGGGCCCTTCCCATCTTAGTGGACAGTGGTTTCAGGCGAGGGGTGATGGAAGGAAGATCTGATTCTGATCTTGGCGTGGTGTGGGCTGGACTCCAATATTGACAATAGCCTTCACCCTGTCCGTCAGACCTAACATAGGCATCCTTGACAGCTGCATCACCAACTATTGACGTTTCGGGTGCCATTTTTTTCTTGTATGATTTAGTTTTGTACCTTTCAGTGGTGGTGGGGGATGAGCATTCTTGGCCAGGGTCTTGTAAAAGTGGCTCAAATCTATTTGTAAGTCTGATGTCAATGTTTTGCATTGATTCGCATCCTTTTTTTCTTAGCGTAGCGACCGCCCACGGCCGCTCACTCGGGTTGAAGCAGCATGCAACGCAGGCCAGCCGGATTCTGCTGATGTTGTGTCCTCCCTTTTAGATGTTGTCCCATATCTTTGGGCTTTGCTCCCAGTAAATTCCAGGGAGAACTGCTGGATGATCCATTACCGTTTCCAGTCAACATCCATCCTCTTTGTTGAGCTAAGAGGCTGTCTCTCTACACTTCTGCTCACCATTTTGAGACATCAGTAGAGTGGTTTCATTCCCCGACTGTCCATTTACATCCACATACACTTCCACACGGTGGATTTTTGTTTCCAGAATCCTCTTCAGCAGTCCGTGATAGTCCTCAGTGGAAAAGTTGCTAATACCGGGCTTGTGTTAATTAGCAGGCCACACTCACGTAATGGTGAGAGGGTATCAGAAAATATTGGAATATGGCAACAACTGACTATTTACAAAAAAAGTATAGTCCCACAGGTTTAAAAAATATCCAGGAGTCGCTGCTTCAATTTTTTTTTTTTTTTTTTTTTTAAAAGAAGAAAAACAAGCTTATCAGCAAGAAAAAATGTAACCGTAGGCGAAGCAAGCAGAGCGAGCAAAAAGTGTCTGCACTATACGAGAAAGAAGTCTTTTCTTTTCTTTTTAGTACCACATTGTGCACGCGAATGTACAAATCGATCAAGGTGTGTCGCAAAGGTTCAAGGACCGGTGTCACAAAAGATATATTCCAAGCGGAACTTACAAACTACTTGTTTTCCCCTTTGATGCTGGTTGGACAATAAAAGTGTTTTCCAGGCTGACATCTGATGGACGGCTTCTTACATCAATGCAGAACACATCTGCATTTGGCCCGGCCCCTTATGAGACTCTACGGTTTAGTGCCCAGGACCACAATGCCGTGCAATGGACGACATACTGTGTAGGGAGCATTGCAGTTGCACGCATGGGTCATCTTGGATATTCCCTGTCATTCTTGTTAATGAACGTATCATCGTTGTAGGAGGCTTCTTATACTAACGCGTCAAAACAAGGTCTGGTTGCATCTCTTTGGACATTTGCTTTCGTCATGGGAACTTGGCTGTATGCTGTCTAGACTGATGCAAGGGCGTCGGCAGGTCTCGTTGGCTCTATCACCACTGACAGAGACTTGTAGGAGACATTTAATGGGATAAACGGTGGTTCCTGGGGAACATTTTGGTGCTGCAGCACACTGCCCAGGCCTCTCAGACAAGGCTATAGTTTGCAGGCCTTCAGCGAAGCGTTCTTCCACAATTTGCTCCAGTTTCCTCCACCGCTACTCAACTAACCTCTGAACCCATTCAAAGCTCCGCAGTGAGTTGTCACAAGGTCTGCCCCCTTCTAAAAGCAGTGATTCCGGATTAGGTCTGGCATGACCCTCAGTCTTTGCAGCCAGGTCAACAGCCATCCTGGCCTTATAAAGGCAAATGGGGGTTGTACTGTAAATGACTCTTCAGGGCCAGTTGCTTCACCCAGGACAGGTTAGGTACTGGGCTGCCAGCACACCAGATAAAGTATGTGGGGTGCTGACCACATTGTTTCGAGGATACTGGCTGCAGTTCGGTCCCAGCCGCCAGTTTTCACCCAGTTCCAAATGACCGTCAATGAACCAAGAAATAGCCACCTCGCTGGACAAGGGGGCAATTCGATGTGTGTAGTTTTATTTGAGATACTTTCTCTTTCCAAAGAAGACTGGAGGCCTATACCCTAACCCTTTTCTCAAAGCCATCCCTAAGCCTTTCTTTCTCCATGGCCTCACAAAACTCCTTCCACACTCAAGTTTTTGCCTCAGCTACATACCACCAATGCTGCATTTCGCTTGGCCTGCCAGTACCCATCAGCGGCCTCCGAGGTCCTGCAGGCCAAAAAGGCCTAATAGGACTCTTCCTTCAGCTTGATAGCATCCCTCACTGTTGTCCACCCACAGGTTTGGGAATAGCTTCCATGACAGGCACCGAATACAGTACTGCCACAGCTCTGGTCGACCGCCTCAAAAATGGAGGTATGGAACATGGTCCACTCATGTCCAGCACCTCCCCCCGGACGTGGTCAAAGTTTTGTCGGGGTGTTGAAACTCCTGCCAGATGTTCCCAGCAGACCCGCACAATATATTTGGGTCGGACTGGCATTAGGTGATGATTGGTTGAGAGCTCCGCCTCTCTCTTGATCCACTAAAGCCTATTGAGCCCCATAGAAAATGGCGTGGTTGAACAGTGCATGAGATAGAACTGCTATCCTCACCTCCTACTGGAACATTACAAGTGGATGTTAAGTGTAGAGTAATTATTCTGTTTATACAGTAAATACTACTGTATATGTACGTATTTTGATGTATGTCAGAAACCTCTTGTAAAGTTACCCAAAAACCCTACCATCCATCCATCCATCTTCTGTACTGCCTATCCTCAATAGGGTCGCAGGCGTGCTGGAGCCTATCCCAGCTATCTTCGGGCGAGAGGCGGGGTACACTCTGAACTGGTCGCCAGCCAATTGCAGGACACAAACAAACAACCATCCGCACCCACATTCTCACCTACGGGCAATTTAAAGTCTTCAATCAACCTACCAAGCATGTTTTTGGGCTGTGGGAGGAAACCAAGAATCAATTTAAAAAATAAATCTTAATTGAATTTAAAAAAAAGTATACCATTAACTCAAAATTTGGAAAGCATATGGATTGTAGGCTTTTCAAATCATACCTACAGTATACTCGTACCTGCAAAGGCTTTACATGTGTCAGGTGTGATTGTGATGTCCAGCAAGGAGCCCATAGACAGCGAATGTTCTGCTGATGGCCTTTTAGGTGGCAGAGGAAAAGGCGATATCTCTGTCTCCTTTGTCAGCTGAGCAAGGGTGTCCCTTAAAAGCCGACGCTGGCGGTTACTATTGGGGGTGGACAGGGAGAGGAGGGACACCGTTTTCTTCATGGTTGGGCTGACATTCTGAAGAACAAGACAAAATGTAAAATAATGTAAGTCCATTGTGAAGAGACTCAGGAGGCGCTAAAGTGTCTACTTAATCTAAATTGAAACTGACTTCCCATTGTGACATGAAGGCATTAACCAAGTAACCTTGCACTTTTGAAAAAAATCACAGATGATTTTACAGTGTCAAACATGCATATTTAAACGAACACAAAGGACACGTGACTAAAATGAGCTGCAACCAGTTCTATGCAGTAATATCCACAGTAGTTTTGTTCATATCATATGTTAAAGGATGCAATTATGCATTTTTGTACAGTTTCATGGTGCCAGGTGACTATAACAAGTCTGTGACGCACTTTTGACAAAATACCCCAGGGGTCAAGAATTATTGAACGCTTTACACACCCTATTTCTGGGGTTGCTGAAATTAGCCAGTTTGAGAGAACATTGTCTTATGCAAGTGAAGGACTGGACACCCAGCCCCATACAGCTGGCACAATGGCGAGTTGGGTAGTGTCCCAGAAGGTGTGAAAATGACCTGTGGAAAGTACGTGGAATTTCCGACTGACCACTTTCTTCCATGGTACCAAAAGAATAATTGTGCTTTGATTCTTTAAATCTTTAAGCATGACAATGACCATCTCAAAAGAAATTCAAGCAGAAACTTTCCAAAATCAGTTAAATAAGTTAAATGGAGATAAGAATTGTGAGGCTGCTATCAAATAAGGGGTCCGATGTCAAAATGTAACTTGACTTATGTTTTTGATTTAAATAGCTTTTGATTTCAGGAAATATGACTACCTAATCTTGCAAATTAAATGTTCAGTTCTTTAAAGGACTGAACATTTAAATAAATCACCTTGGTTTTGTCATATGAGTCTCCAGAAAAGGCTACAGTACTTTTTTATTTTCAAAAAAATACTCTTATAATTGGGAGGTTTATTCAAAATCAGTTACTGTAATTTCTCATTTATAATCTCCATTTTCTTCCCCCCAAAAATCTTCAAAGTCAATAGTGTGCATTATACATGGGTATTGTAAAAGTTCATTGAAAATTCATTGACAGTGAACAGAGGTATATGAGTTGATGTGTTTTAGAAAAGCCATTAGTTGTAACTTTACATTTACATCATAGTCAGGTTCACATTTAAAATGTTAATAATTCATCTACTCCTTTATTGTGTGTAAGTGTGAGCCTGTAATGCACCCTTGTGTATAGTTTTGACACTGCGGCTTTACGGAGGTATTTTCCATCTCCCACATGACCACTGGCACGTTAGCCAGTTTGCACAATGTCCTGAAAACTAGAGCGGTCATGTGCCCAGATAACACATTCACTATTGGTGCAAGACAGTTAAGACACAACAAAAGCTGCAGAGGGGAATAAACACACAAGCTCAATTAACATTCACATCAAAAATAACATAATAAAAACATGGCATTTACAAGCTTGAATGTCGGGGAATCAAAAAGTTAACCAAACAAGAAAAGGTATGACTAGACTGACATAAAATATTTTTTCTTCAGGAAATTCATATTACAGCCACTGAAATTAAACAAGTATAATGTAGATGGCTTGATCAGGCTATACAAGCTACATATACAGTGAGTACGGAAAGTACATTTTTCACTCTGTTATATTGCAGCCATTTGCTAAAATAATTTAAATTCATTTTTTTCCTCATTAATGTGCAACCCCAATTCCAATAAAGTTGGGACGTTGTGTTAAACAACAGACCTCTACAGAGATTGATAAAAGTCCTAAAATGCATTGCTAATTTCCTGAGGGTCGTTTACCATCTCCTCCGACCATGGACAACCCCAATTCCAATGAAGTGTGTTAAAAATAACTAAAAACAGAATACAATGATTTTCGACCTATATTTAATTGAATTCACTACAAAGACAAGATATTGAATGCTGAAACTGATAAACTTGATTTTAAGTTGATGATTAGTTGCTAAAGACAAAGTTGATCAGTTTGAACATTAAATATCTTGTGTTTGTGGTGTATTCAATTAAACATAGGTTGAACATGATTTGCAAATCATTGTTGCAGTTTTTATTCACAACACCCAGAAACGCCGCCGGCTTCTCTGGGCCCGAGCTCATCTAAGATGGACTGATGCAAAGTGGAAAAGTGTTCTGTGGTCCGACGAGTCCACATTTCAAATTGTTTTTGGAAATTATGGACGTCGTGTCCTCCGGGCCAAAGAGGAAAAGAACCAGCCGGACTGTTATGGACGCAAAAGCCAGCATCTGTGATGGTATGGGGCTGTGTTAGTGCCAATGGCATGGGTAACTTACACATCTTTGAAGGCACCATTAATGCTGAAAGGTACATACAGGTTTTGGAGAAACATATTCTGCCATCCAAGCAACGTCTTTTTCATGGACGCCCCTGCTTATTTCAGCAGGACAATGCCAAACCACATTCTGCACGTGTTACAACAGCATGGCTTCGTAGTAAAAGAGTGCAGGTACTAGACTGGCCTGCCTGCAGTCCAGACCTGTCTCCCATTGAAAATGTGTGGCGCATTATGAAGCGTAAAATACGACAAGAGACCCTAGACTCTTGAACAGCTGAAGCTGTACATCAAGCAAGAATGGGAACAAATTCCACCTACAAAGCTTCAACAATTAGTGTCCTCAGTTCCCAAACGTGTATTGAATGTTGTTAAAAGAAATGTGATGTAACACAGTGGTAAACATGAGCCTGTCCCATCTTTTTTGGAACGTGTTGCAGCCATAAAATTATAAGTTAATGATTATTTCCTAAAAACAATCAAGTTTATCAGTTCCAATATTAAATATCTTGCCTTTGTAGTGTATTCAATTAAATATAGGTTGAACATGATTTGCAAATCATTGTATTCTGTTTTTAGTTATTTTTAACACACTTCATTGGAATTGGGGTTATACATGGTCAGAGGAGATGGTAAACGACCCTCAGGAAATTAGCGATGCATTTTAGGACGTTTATCAATCTCTATAGAGGTCTGAATGCGCTCCCATCTCTGCTCTCAGGGACATTTTGTAGTCATCTCGAGTTTAAGATGGTCACAGATCAGATTAGAGAACCTTGATTGTGACATAACAATGAAAGAAATAATGAAGGCCATTAGAAGTATCACCTAACAGCCCTAACGGCCTGCCTTTAGAGTTTTATAAAAACTTCCAGAAGCAGTTACTGACCCCACTTCTGAATATGCTAAATGAGTCATTTAATAATTGGATCTTACCACCAACTTTAAGACTCGATAATATAATATGTATTTTAAAACCTGGGAAGGCACCAATTGACTACTCCTCAAAAAGGCCAATTAGCCTTATGGGAGTTGACACAAAAATTATGTGTAAAATTCTTGCTAAAAGACTAGACTCACATATTCCTTCTTTGGTACATAGTGACCAGAACGAGTTCGTACGGAGTTGTCTGGGAGTTCATAACATCAGAAGAGTCCTCAATGTAAATCATTCTCAAAGTACTATCAGCGATACAGCACTGCTATCTCTAAATGTTTCAGTTTCAGTTTATTTTTGAAAGGGGACAATGCAATTTCATAACACACATGAAGTACACATGGTTCAAAAAGCCAGAATTAGCCAGAAGGCTAGTTTTCATCTGTAGTCCCCTGGCCAAGATGTAAAAAAGCAATAGAATACATCTACAAGACAATATAATGCAGGATACATAATCAAACTATACTATTAAGAGAGAATGAAACCATAATTTTTTTGATCGTAACAAAAAAACAACATAACATACTTGTCTTTTTAGTGTTGGCAGCTATAGGTGTTAACTAGCCACATTTTCAGTTTTTTTGTGAAGGCCTTGTATGTTGTAAGCAGTTTAACCTCCTCGGGTACTAAGTTCCACTCACCAGCGCTCCTCACTGACCAGGCTGACTTACTGAAAGTGCTCCTGCGCAGAGGAATGAGACAGTCACCTCTGACAGAGCCTCGAGTGACACGCACAGAGCTGTTTCTTTGGCTGAAGAACTCAGCCAGAGGAGCTGGGGCCAAATCATGCAGTACTTTATAGATCAAATTTTAAATCTGCAAATATGTGAAGACTGTCCCAGTTTAAAAGACTGTATTTTTTTAAAATTGCACAGTGATGATAGTGCCTTGGTTTTTTATCCATCACTTTAATTACTTGTTTGTACAAAACTTCCAATGTTTTTTTTGCATTCTGACCAGCCTGGGACCAACTGGTTATGCAATAGTTAAAGTGACTAAGAATCATTGAATGCAAGTAAATTTTTGCAGCTTCAGTTGACATTTCATTTCGAATTGCACGAAAATTTGCGAGGTTTAATTTGATATTTTTACACAATTTGTCAATATGGGCTTTAAAGGAAAGCTGTGAATCTATTATTAACCCAAGATATTTGTATTGGCTGACAATTTGCATTTTTTCTCTATTAACAAGTATGTCGGGGTCAGGGGGGGTCAGGAAATGCTGGACAAACGTTTGATAGAATTGAGTGGCCTTATCTGTTCAATTTGTTACCAACATATGGACTTGAGGTAAAGATTTTGAAATGGTAATAATAATAACACCGGTTGTATTAAGATATCAACTCACTGGTTCTTACAGGTGTTTAGACACTACAAAAGCTTCCCATCGCACCACTCATCAGTAGTAATGCCTTGCTTGTTTCCCACATCCTGTCATGCCTGCCTTTCTGTTCTCTCTCATCTTGTCCTTTTGGTTAGTTGTTGCATGTCCTCACCGGGTGTTCCCCCCGCCCATCCACAAAATAAGAACACGATTTGACTTTGTAACGTTACTTATGCTCAAATATCTAGACTGTCCTAAATTGTTCTGCTGTGGTTCGCACTGCTATTCCCCTTGTCCATTCCGTCCCTCGGTCTATCCCCTAAAACACTTTTCTGTCCGGCTGCATTTTCAATAAACATCAGAATGATTGGGAGAAAAAAAAAAAATAAGCAGAGGGAGTATTTCAAACTCCCCTCTTGCACAGTAAAACATTTCCAGCACAAAAAGCATACAGCCATGCGCCTGAAGTGGATAGGTTAAAAATTAAAATTAAAAATACCCCCTAAATTAATGCAGTTGTTAAAGCAAACTATGACCTGTTGATAAATGAAGTATCAGACTCACTTGAAAGGTGGACCACATTGCCAATTTCAATGATTGGCCAGCTCAACCTAATTAAGATGACTATCTTTCCAAACTTTGAATCACTCCACTTACCATTGTCCAAAACATTTTTTAAAGAAATTAATAGTGTATTTCGTAGATTTATTTGGAATAATAGAAAATCTCAATTTCAGTTTAGATTAATGGACCTGCCATATAATAGGGGTATATTACAGATGCCAAGTTTACAGTTGTATAACTGGGCCACTCAGCTGCGCAGCTTTATGTTTTACTCTGTCGCACATGTTTGGAAAAAGTATCAATATCTAAGTTTCTACTAACCCTATATTTATACTTATCAGATTTTAAATCCTTCAAGAAAAGCAAAACAAATCCATTCCTTAAAAACATTACTGATACTGTATATGGTTTAAAGCTCACAATTATATTGGTGATACACCAACCCCATTTCTCAATTTTGACCTAATTGGGGAAATGCACAGTTCATTCCAGGCCAGGTAGATGGTGGTTTTAAGATTAGTGTTGACAGGGGAATGCGAAAAATTTTAGATGTATATGATCGGGGTGTTTTATTAACATTTAATGACCTTTGTTTGAAATACTCAATTCCTAACAATTTTTTTTTTTCCCCCAAATACAATTAAAACACTTAATTTCACCAAAGCACAGCCAGACTACACATCATCCACCACTGTCCTGTCTTGTGGACATTGTGTTAAAAACATGCATGGGGAAACAGCAAATTTCCACACTATATACAACACTCGTCTCATATGACAAATAATCTAATGATGATAGAAGGAAGTTTAGATAAGGACGATATTGAAAAAGCTGAGTGGGCAGCAACTTGCTTAAGAGCTCATTCACAAACTATTAATACTAATGAAACTACTACTACACAAATGACAGATGAGGATTTACATAATCCCTGAGACTCAATAAATGGTCCCCTGGCATTCCAGATACAGTATATGTGTGAAATGTTTGAATGAGTAAGGTACTCTAATTCACTGTGTATGGGAATGTCCTAAGCTGTTATCTTTTTGAAAAATGGTTGTCTGTATTCTAAGCAAAATCAAGAGTATTTAAGTGCCCTATTTTGCAAAACTTTGTATTTTAGGGATATAGCCAGATAACTTTTCCATCAACTCCAAATGTAGGACTGATTAACTCTGGCCGGCTGCAGGACAGGAGGATGGTTGCTCTATCTTGGAGAGAGACTGAAGTATCCTCGATATAGTCATGGATCAGGGGAATGGCAATGTGTGTTGCACTAGAAGAGCTAACCTATGTAATTAGGGGTAAAGCGTTTGAAGCGATACGGACATCCTTAATTGATTATTAAGCAACAACAGAATAAAAATGAAGCTATGAAGTGTGGCTTTTTCGTTTTTAATATTAATTCTGTTTTATTTTGTGTGTGTGTGTGTGTATAGTATGCTTATACTTTACCAAGTTTAGAGTGGTATGTATGTTCCAATTAAAAAAAAAAAAAAAAATAAAATCAATAGAAGACGTTAAAAAAAACAATAAAAAAAAAAAACAACTAAAACTCAGCTCTCACACTCCTAGATAATGCTAACACCAATGTGAGAATGGTGCTTGTGGATTTCAGCTCCACATTTATCATAGTAGTACTCCAGTAATTGGTTACAAAGCTGAGCAACCTGGGCATTGGTACCTCACTGTGCATCTGGATATTGGACTTCCTCGAACAGATGCCAGAATGTTAGGATGGGAAACACCACCTCCACACATCTATAAACATCTTGAAGACCCAAAGGCGTATGCCGAAAATATTATTGCAGATTGCAGTTCTGCTTTTGATGCTTTTAGTTCTGATCTGCTTATTCAGAAGTTTTCAAAGCTTCAGGTAAATCCTGTTATGATTAAATGGTTTTATTCGCACTTAACAGATAGGTCACAGCAGATAAACAATGGAAAACTCTCCATTAAAAGATGAAAAAGCTGCGAGCTCTCTTGTACTTTTACTGTACAGTAAGTGTCAAAATATTCAGCAAAATAAAATTGTTTTTACTTTTTGTGCATCATCTTCTTCAACTAAACCTGCCACCTTTCCTCCTGATGCTCGGAGACAGACCACTCCCAGGGCCAACTGATCTATGGTCGTGAGTAGAGCGTCGCAATCGTTGCCAGAATGTACAAAATTAGTGCCTACTAATTTTGGGGTAAAATACCTGTTAGAATAAATGTACATTACTTATCCCATATTTACTCTCATAGTATTGGAAAGCATGCATTTAGCATTATAATGTTGATTGTATCATAAAAGTTGATGTCTGTGAAGAGGACTGTGCCCTCATCAAAAGATAGCGGTTGGAACATTTTGCGGTCGAAGGTCAAAGGTTGAAGCAATCAGCGCTGATGAAGAACACATCTGCATCTGCACAATGAGTCATATGTGATTGTTTTACGTTGCTGCTGTGTGCCCTTATCTCAAGATAGCAGCAGCAACGTCTGTGTAATTAGGAACAACCCTAAGGAAATAAAAAGAGAGGGATTGGCAGAGTGTGTTCAGAGTGGTAGGAGGTTGTAACGGCGTACAACTCTGTCTCTTCTCCTTGCGAGTAAAAAGAACCACTCTCTTGTCTTTCTTCCTTGTTTATTGTTTTTTAAATGTTCTAGGTTGTTTGAACCTGACATTAACTTGGTCCTTCGAGCCGGATGCCAAAATACCTAAGGATTCCAGCGGGTGTGGTGGACTTCAGAAAGACCATGGCCACGGCAGGCTCCCTAGAGTGAGCCTGAGATCCTTTTCCAGGAATTCAGTTCAGAGTACCCACCCTTTTTGAAGTCCTTATAGGGGGTGCTGGAGAGCGCTCCTGCTGGGGACTCCATCGTTCTGCTGGGGGATTTCAATGCTCATGTGGGCAATGACAGTGAGGCCTGGAAGGGTGTGATTGCGAGGAACCCGAGTGGTGTTCTGTTATTAGACTTCTGTGCTCACCATGGATTGTCCATAACGAACACCGTGTTCAAGCATAAGAGGGTCCCCACGTGCACTTGGCACCAGGACACTCTAGGTCGCCATTCGATGATCGACTTTATGGTCGTCTCATCGGACTTGGGGCCGCATGTCTTGGACACTCGGGTGAAGAGATGGCGGAGCTGTCAACTGATCACCACCTGGTTGTGAGTTGGCTCCGATGGTGGGGGAAGATGCCGGTCTGAGCTTTCAGGCCCAAACTTATTGTGAGGGTCCGCTGGGAACGTCTGGCAGAATCCCCTGTCAGAAGGGGTTTCAACTCCCACCTCCGGCAGAAATTCACCCGCATCTCGGGGGTGGCGGGGGACATTGAGTCAGAGTGGACCATGTTCTGCGCCTCTATTGCCGAGGTGGCCAACTGGAGCGGTGGGCGTAAGGTAGTCGGTGCCTGTCGTGGCGGTAATCCCCGAACCAGTTGGTGGACAGCAGCGGTGAAGGATGCCATCAAGCTGAAGAAGGAGTCCTACCGGGCCTTTTGGCCTGTGGGACTCCTGAGGCAGCTGATGGGTACCGGCTGGCCAAGCAGAATGCAGCTTTAGTGGTTGTTAAAATTCTGGTCCACCATCCGGCGTTTCAGGAGGGGGAAGCAGTGCACCATCAACACTGTGTATAGAGGGGATGAGGCGCTGCTCGACTTCGGACGTTGAGAGTCGATGGGGAGAATACTTCGAAGACCTCAATTCGACCGACACGCCTTTCCATGAGGAAGCAGAGTCTTGGGTCTCCGAGGCGGGCTCTCCTAGGTCACCGAGGTGGTTAAAAAGCTTCTCGGTAGCAAGGCCCCAGGGGTGGATGAGATTCGCCCGGAGTTCCTAAAGGTTCTGGATGTTGTAGGCGCTGTGCTGGTTGACGTATCTCTGCGACATCGCATGGAAATCGGGGACAGTGCCTCTGGATTGCCAGGCTGGGGTGGTGGTCCCCCTTTTTAAGAAGGGGGACCGCAGGGTGTGTTCCAACTATAGGGGGATCACACTGTTCAGCCTCCCTGGTAAGCTCTATTCAGGAGTGCTGGAGAGGAGAGTCAGTCGGGTAGTCGAATCTCAGATTCAGGAGGAGCAGTGTGGTTTTCGTCCTGGCCGTGGAACAGTGGACCAGCTCTTCACCCTCGAAGGGTCCTTGAGGGTGCATGGGAGCTCGCCCAAACAGTCTACATGTGTTTTGTGGAGTTGGAGAAGGCGTTCGATCGTGTCCCTCGTGGAGTCCTGTGGGGGGTGCTTCGGGAGTATGAGGTACCAAACCCCCTGATACGGCTGTTCGGTCCCTGTACGATCGGTGTCAGAGTTTGGTACGCATTGCCGGCAGTAAGTCGGACTCATTTCCGGTGAAGGTTGTACTCCGCGAAGGCTGCCCTTTGCCACCGATTCTGTTCATAACCTTTACGGACAGAATTTCTAGGCGCAGCCGAGGCGTAGCGGTGGTCCGGTTTGGTGGCCTCAGTATTGCATCTCTGCTTTTTGCAGATGATGTGGTTCTGTTGGCTTCATCAAGCCGTGACCTCCAATTCTCACTGGAGCAGTTCGCAGCCGAGTGTGAAGCAGCTCTGCAACTTCGCCAAGATGTATCTTTTTTGCAAAAGAAAGCTCCGTCGTTCGCTGTGCCTTTTCATATGCAGTGGGTACGTAAAGTATTTAGACCCACTTAAATTTTTCACTTTGTTATATTGCAGCCATTTGTTAAAATCATTTAAGTTAATTTTTTCCCTCAATGTACACACAACACCCCATATTGACAGAAAAAAACGAAATTGAGGAAAAAAATCCTCTGATTATTATGGCATTTAGCAAATAGATCTCTTGCTGAAGAAGTCCAGTTTCCAGGTGCACAGTGAGCTGCTGATGCCTGGGTTGCTAAGTTTTACAACCAGTTTTGTAGAGCTGAAATTCACAAACAGCATTCTCATATAATTAGTGCCTGTATGTTGGAATTAAGTGGATTAAACGGTTATCAAACAAACCAAAAGCTGTACGGGGAACTGAGTGATATACATCTTTTAGGGTGGTTAGGCAGTCACCTAGAAGGTTATTCCCTCTGGTAGGACAGTTAATATGCTTCTTATACTGTTTTTTTTTTTTAGTTCATGGTTGAACTTTGCTCTCTTAATGTCCCCAAAGATAAGGAGCAAGTCTGGGTGTTTTTGCTCCAATTCAATTTCCTGGTGATTCAGAGTTTGCAGCGTGCCATTCACATTAGCCTTGAGGTGGAATTTGCGAAGAAAATCGGTGAGTAGAACAGCTTGCAGTGGGGAAACAGCGTCTCGAAATCTGTACTACTGTTGAGCCCTGTGACATACACCAACTTTTGCTAATGTAGAAGCATGTTTCACGACATTTCGTTTTCCCTAAAAAGCTCTGCTGCCTGGTCCACACAATGAAATTGAAAGCCAGGCAGCTGGAGTACGCAATCAGGGATGGCTTTATTGAGCCAAGTTTCAGTAAAGCAAAGAGTGACAGAACATGTTAAGTTAGCAAGATAGTTATCTTTGCTCACTTCATTTTATATACTCCATCTTTATCCATATTTTATCATTATTATATATTATAAGCCATTTACTGTGTAGTTTAGTAAGAACTTGATTCATGGTTTTGTGTGTAAAAAAAAAAAAAGAATCAATCAAAACCTGTTACTAAGAACAAACTGTAGTAAATGTAGTAGCCATTTACAGTCTATTTATTTCCCGTTTTTAGTAAAGAAAGCAGGTGATTATATGATATATATTAATTAATTATCCATCCATTTTCTGAGCCGCTTCTCCTCACTCGGGTCGCGGGCGTGCTGGAGCCTATCCCAGCTATCATCGGGCAGGAGGCGGGGTACAGCCATAACTGGTTGCCAGCCAATCGCAGGGCACATACAAACAAAGAACCATTCGCACTCACATGCACACCTACGGGCAATTTAGAGTTGTCAATTAACCTACCATGCATGTTTTTGGGATGTGGGAGGAAACCGCAGTGCCCGGAGAAAACCCACGCAGGCACGGGGAGAACATGCAAACTCCACACAGGCGGGGCCGGGGATTGAACCCCAGTCCTCAGAACTGTGAGGCAGACGCTCTAACCAGTCGTTCACCGTGCCGTTATTTTATTATTATTATTATTATTATTATATTTCACAATACATTTCAAGTAGATCACGGTGATCAGCTGTGAGCATATTTACTCAAGCAAACATGATGGAAATGTGTGTGACAACAGTCAATCAGAGTCGACCTTTTCCTGCTCCACTTTCGCTTTTGTTGTATGGTACAGAAAATGTGTCTGTGTCTCAGTTTTTGTTTTGTTTTGTTTTTTTATCTCTAAAACCCAAAAATATAACATTTGTTTATAACATTCACCATCACAACGCTGTTCATGGTGTGTAGCGCTTCACTTCAGAATGCGAGCCTCTCCGGGACGGGATTCGTGCAGTCACCTCCACACCACTCTGTTCATTCAAACGCCACTTCTCTGCTCATGCGGCACTTCTATGACCGATTTAAATTAACGGTGTGAAGAAAAAACATTCAAAGCAGAACATGTAAGATCCCGGAACATTTATTTATTAAAACAACATTACAGCTTACAATGAAAAAGGTACCTAAAAAGACAAGGTTATTTTGTCAGACTCCCATTCACCTAACAGCCTGAAACTATCTATTTCTCGATGTATGCATGTTAATTTTATGTTTACTTTCACTAGGCAGCAAACTTAACACGAGCTAATGTAACATTCGAACCTGGCTGCGGCATGAGCAGAGAGGTTTGGAGGTGACGCCACACTGCACCATTCAGTCTTCGCTCTCCTTTAGAGCCTCTTGTAAGGCAATGAACACTTTTCTCGGCTGGTCAGAGTTAGCCATTGCAACCTTTTGCACCACCTTCTCCCCCCTCCTCTCAACAACTAAACAGTGAAATAAAATTTTACAAAATAAATAAATAATTTAAAAACACTCAAGAAAGTAAACTAGTTCAATGTGTTATTTTATATGTTTCTAGATTTGTTGTAAGGTTGAGTAAGAATTGTTTTAATATTTTTCTGTTCATGTTTTTCATAAAAAAAATTATAGTACACAAGTTAAAGGTGACCTTCTATCAGAATCCTTTTTTTCTGCTCTTTTATGCATAAAATATGTCAAAATGTTATGTGACATTGTTCAAGGTTGGCATGTATGCGATTTGTCGTTTGAATGCAAAAGCCTTTTAACAACAAAACCCGTTTGCCAACGACAGGATTTGAAATCGCTGACAGTGTGACGTAGTTGTGTTAATTACAGCATATTCATATTATACCTGACCACTTTGTGACTGTTTGCCGCCCACTCAATTCAGCCGAACAGCGACACGGCACTTCCAGGTTTTAACGACAGTCTCACCCACTGCAGAGCCATAAAATACACTCTATAACGTATACATATATTGTGTTTTACAATACTTGGCTGTATTTTTTTTTTTATTTTCTGATGCAGTGGAGAGGCTTGCGTTCATTGTCGCCAGCCATAGTCATCCCGCCAATGCCATTCACATGGGTGGGAGCGAGGGACAAGCTCGCGGCAGTGGCTGCCTCTATGGTGTCTCGGCTGACTCACGTTCTCGATTGCTGGGCCAGCAGTCCAGCGCTTGGGGAAGTGTGCTTCACAGTGATTTGTGCACATTTGGGCAGGTATTTGTCTTGCTCGCACCGCGCCAACATACCGCCTTGGTACTCTTCTGCGGCAGTGGTGGTGAGGGAGTGCTCCGCGCTCCCCCACAGATTGTCGGGAGCGGCGGAGTGGTGGAGGTCCCACGCCCGGTGGGAGGGCGCTTCTGGGCAGTCGCCTCTGCGCCCGTCTGCCGCGGATTCTCCGCAACGCGGCGGGAGTGCTGTGAGGAGATCTCCTGCTGCCGCTGAGGAGGATCAGGGTGGTGTGGCAACGCGGCGTGGGTGGGACAGCCTGAGTGCCCGTTTAGTGTGTGTTTAGGTCATTGCGAGGTACAGTTCACAGGTGTAATTGTTTCCAGCATGGGCTAGCTGAGATGTGAGATTGGACATGTGGGTGACATGGGAGAAGGGGCTATTGTGAACTTGTCTTTTGCTCCCATTCATGTAAATGGCGGTGTTCGGATGACCATCATTGGTGACAATAAGTGCATGCCTCGCTATTTCACCAAACACGGTTGCACTGGAAGATGTAGTAGTGAGGTGGTGTTTTAAAACACAACATATAGACTGTATTTCAACAACATATAGACTGTATTTCTATGTACACTTCGAGTGTATAAATAACACCCACGCTGAAACTCGTGAGGGATTCCAGTCTGAACTATGCATTGAAGGGTGACATTTAGCAGACGCAAATATATGGACCAATCAGACCCAAGCTGTTTACAGTGTTTAAATTTGGCAAGATGAGCAATCCAATAAGTGCAAAGCTCATTTACGTGTCACATAATTATGAGAAATCCTACCGTCTAAAATGACAGGTGGAAAAGACCTTGAATAGCTTGAAAAAGGTTGTTTTTGGCATTTCCAACCAAAATTACCATGCAAGACAGATTAAAGGACATTAAAGATTATAATAATTAAATAGTAAAACAGGGATAAAAGGGGACCTTTAATAAAATGTTGAACGACTCTACTTTCTTTAGTTTTAAGTACAGATGCTTTAAAACAATATAGAAAATCGTGATGATAATTGAGACAGGACAATATGAAAAAATATATCGTGATTATTTTTTGGCATTTTGCCCAAACCCTACGTCCAACAATATGTATGTATTTCTAATGACATCAGTTTTCCATTTGATCATGAGAGCACAAGTAGAATGCTGGCAATTTACTCTTGATCCCTACATTGAATAATTACACGTTATATAAGACCCAATTCACATTATACTGTTAAAATGTTACGTTCAGGTAAGGTTGATGCAAAAAAAATTAAAAATTAAAACTTAAAAAAAGACATACATTGGATACAGAAAATTTACCTTTACATAGTGGTACATGGACTCTCCAGCTCGCGCATCCATTT